>NC_139158.1:545968-748468 GCF_964270905.1 Leucopleurus acutus
GAACCCAGCCACGAAACGGCAGGGTGTGTTCTACTCATGTGAGTCCTCGGATCTGAAGAGTATTTCCACGTGACAGTCCCAGCCCCTGTGCTGAGCCCACTGGGTCCACTGAACGGAGGGGTCCTTCATTCCGCCCCTCAGCAGCCCTTAGTGACGGGGAGGCCCTGGGTCACCTGCCTCCTGAGGCTTGTCTCCAGGATCAGACCACAGGCCTGAGGACTGAGCACGAGGGACCCCCCCCCACCCCCAGAGGGAGGCGGCGGGGAAGCCCGCAGCCCTTTGGAAGCATCTCACAGCTCACCAGGCTCTGCAGACTGCAGACAGAGCCGGGCCGGGCTCTGACCCAACCTGTCAGGACAGGCCTCGGACAGGGGGATGGGGCGGGGCGTGAGGGGTCCTGGATTTCCCAGAGAGGGGTCCTCTGTCTGTGCCCACCCTGTCCATCCATCATCCATCCATCTCCCCTCCCCCAGGATCTCGCACCACGTCACTGACATTCCCCCCCAGCTCCCACTGAGAGGTGGGACCTACCTGCTTGCCCCCACCTGGGGCGGGAGCCGGGAGTACTCCCACCCGCGGAGGACGGCGCTTCCGGGGCTGCCGGGAAAGGCTGCAGCTTCCACCTGGCGCACTGTCTCTCCCTCTCTGCGTGTCTCTCCTTCTCTCTGTCTGTCTCTCTAGCTCTCTGCCTCGGTCTCTGTCTTGCTCTCCTGCCGAGGCCCCGTGGAGGCCACTCTGCCTGAGTCCCCTCCGCTCAGGTGCTGGCCACGCGGAACAGCCTCGGGGAGCCTCAGCCACCACCTGGTGAGAACCCCCGGCTGACCGCAGCCCATCCCAGGGCCGTGAGGGTGGCAACCATCGAATGCTGGGGTCAGAAGCCAAGTATGGGGCGCTGCCACCCAGCGAGGGCACGGGGGTCTCTGGAAAGCCGGCCCCACAGCCATCACGCCCATGACTCTCTGGTCAGAGTGAGGCCGGGAACGGAGGCCCGGCGCAAGCCCTCCTCCAGTTCCCTGTGCCCCAGGGTGGTCTCCTCTGGACGGGGCTCCACCGCCCTCTGGCACACAGCCCGTGGGTGTGGACGGCGAGGCCCCTGCTGCCGTCGCTGAGCCCGTGCTGGGCAGGGTGCCGGCCCAGGCGCTGGGGGGCAGGGGGAGTTGACGAGCCTCAGCTGGGGCCCCCACTGCACTCAGGGCCCCCCAGCTGGGCCGTCGTGTCAGCAGGACCTGGGGCCTCAGGCATGCAAAGCCCTGGTCCAATCTTTAGGTCCTGGAGTGTGGAGGCCACTGCACATAACACTGTCCCCTCGGGGGGGCCCCCCGGGGACAGCCCTCCCACAGGTCTCTCTCAGGCGCTGCAGTGCCGCCACCGTCCAGCAGGGGCCGCCACGCCACCACATTCTGTCCCCGAGGCACCAGGACCGCGGTCGCCAGAAGGGGAAGGCCCCCAGGCTTCTGTCCTTCGGTAGCAAGGCCGGCCCACCCCTGGCCTAACCAACCCTAACCGCCCCCACCCCTGCCCTGACGTGGTGACGCGGCTCAGCACCCTCAGAAAGCTCTGTCCCCCCACGCCGAGGTGCAGGAGACCCTCCCCGTCCGGGAGGGTCTGCCTGTTCCCCCAACACAGTCTGCAGCCCCCAGCGCCCATCATGGGGCCTCACTCTGTCCCCAGTGCCCAAGAGATCTGCTTCCCTTCACACTCAGAAAGCGGCCATCAGAGACACCGCTGGGCCCCCGGAAGCTGAGTCCTCATCTGCCATCGCACGTAGCTCTGTAAATCCCACGCAAGGGCAGCTGGCAGAATCCTGCAGATGGAGGCTCCCGGAAGGTGCTGGAAGTCGCGGGTTTATCGCTGGGCCCTGCTGGGAACACGGCAGGAAGCCCGCTGCTCTGAGACTCCCCGACGTCCGCTTCCCCTCGGGGCTCTGCAAGAGCACCCTCGGCCCTGTTCCTGGGGTGAGGGACCCCCCACTCCACAAGCACAGCTGAGACTTGATTCCATCCCTCCAGGAGAGACTTTAATTCACAGTGTTAAGACAAGGTCACTTGCTCCACGGGTTAACAGAACGTTCCTCATGCCTCCTGCAACAATAAAGCCCCATTTTATCTAGTCCATAAATACCTAATTTCACTAAAAGACTGACTTCAAGCACCAGGCAGGTAGAATGACAGACACCAAAGACAGGAGCCCTTTCTTCCCCAGTAAAGGCTGGGGAAGCGGCACCGCAGACGGGAAGACATGCTCGTGGGGGCCGGCCTGTCCCCCGCCCCGGGGTCACTGCCGGAGCTCCCACTTCCCACGGGGAACCAACGCGGCCCCTCCCTTAAGAGCCGACAGGGTCCACGCCCTGGTGGCGGCCAGCCTGCCCTCAACCAGCAAGGCCACACGGCACCCGACACACAAACTAGCACAGTCTCTGCTCATGGGCCGCAGCAAGTTACAACCACGGGCACGCAACTTGTAGAAGATATAAAATACAACTGAACACAATGAGCTTTTTTAAACTAATGATTTTATTGTTTCTATAAAAAGGATACGTGCATGTTATAAAATACAGCCATAAAGAAAGTTCCCTGCTGCTCAGCCTGAGGTGGCGGACTGGTCCGAAGGTGTGCAGGTGCCCTCTGTGCCCGTTCAGCGGTTCCCCGCTGCTCAGGCCACTGAGTGGGTAGGAACCGCCACCGAGCGGTCTTAAGCTGTTCTTCCACAAACTCTTAAAATGGAAATAGGTTGACGGAAAATAAAGTTTCTCAAAGAAAAATACCAGGAAACCACCCGGACTGGCAGGCGTCCTGAACATCTGCTGTTCAGGGTTCCAAACCCGCTCACACCTGCAGAGAACCAGGGGACGTCCAGACAGACACCTGACAAGAAGGGGGGCCCCGTCCCACACGCCACGCTGGCAGTGACTTTCCGATCCCGGTTATTAAGTACATACCCATTCTTCGCCGTCTGCCAGCAACAAGCCCAGCAAAGCCAGTGACAAAGATTCCGAAAAACACAGGGATTTAAAACTCAGCCCTGAGAAAATTCGACCCACACCCGGGCTGCTGCGCATCATGAGGACAGGCGCTCGGCCGTTCTGAAGCCCGAGCAAGCCTCCCGCCGCTCGGCCCCGTGCCCGCGCCCCAGCGTCCTCCCAAAGCGCCGGCAGAGGACCAGCCTCAAGTGCACACGTCCTGGTCCCAGAAGCCGAGACTCTGCGGCCCCACGTGGCAAAGCGGACTGTGCAGCTGTGGTTAAGGGTCTTGAGAAGGGAGGCGGGATTATGCCAGGGCGGGGGGGGGGGGGGGGGGGCGGCGGCAATGTCATCACGAGGGCCCTAACAGGGGGGAGGTGGGAGGGCCAGGGCCAGAGGGAGGTGTGGGGAGGAGGCCGAGTCGGGGATGAGAGAAGCCACTGGCTCTGATGGAGGACGGCCTCGGGCCATGAACCGCGTTGCCTCTAGGAGCTGGAAGAGGAGGAGACGGACCCTCCCCTTTGGACGTGTGGCCTCCGGGCTGGGGCACAGATGTGTTGTTTAAGCCACCAAGTCTGTGCTGACCTGTTAGTGGGGAAGAAACCTGACTTGCCTTTTTTAAAAAATAAAGACACTGCCTTCCTAACAGTAGACATATTCCAGCCACCCTGTGTGCTGCCTGAGGTTTTCACAGAGTTGCTAAAAGGACCTGGGGCCCAGCCAGCAGAGTGGAGGCCTGCGCGAGGCTGTGGCCGGAGGGTGGCCTGGCCCTGCGCCCCGAGCTTCCGCCCCAGGGGCTGGAGTGAGAGCCAGGTCAAGGGGCTCCGTTGGCCTCGCCTGCCGGGCAGGCAGCTGTGGGCCCAGGTCTGACCTGATTGCTCCGGCTTACCTCCTGCCTAAGGAGGACACTTGGAAAACATTCTGGAGATTGTCTTCTAATACTGTCGCCGGCTCGGCGTGGCGAGTGTGAGAGAAATGCAAGGCATCCTTGCGTGGCAAGTGGCGGGCAACTAAAAGTGTCTCGCAGGAGCTTTGGCAGCGCCAGACAGGACGTCTGGGCCCCGAGCCTGGCGTTCTGGCGTTTTTAGCAACTGAGACCCAGGAGACAGCAGGCAGCGCGGGAAGCTGCTGCCCTGTCAAGAGCCCGACCGCCCCTCCTGACGCAGAAACCACTACGTCTGCATTCTATCTGAGATTCGTGAATGTGTCTCAAAGTGAGTATTTACCCAATCACGCATATAGAAAGTTCAACTACAAAGAGCTTAGCACAAAACATTTTTTAAAATGATTCCAAAATAATTTCGGACTTCCAGAAAGTTGCAGAAACAGGCCAGTTCTGTCTGCCTGCTTCTCCCGACGACACCCTCTGCGAGCACAGGACAAGAAGTGCTGGGCTGACATGCGGGCCCTCGGGCTCCCCGGCGGCCCTAGCCTCCCTGGACCCTTGGCCCGGGGCAGCCCCTCCATCTGTTGTCCAGGACGCGGCCCTTCTGGGCAGCGCTGTTCCTCACTCTGCAGCCCGCCCCTCACGTCAGGTGTGTCTGCGTGTGCTCAGCAGACTGAGGTGAGGCACTCCGGGGAAGACAACGGCAGAAGCAATGCCGCCTGCTCGGGGCATCGGCGGGGCAGGCGCTGTGGGGAGCGGGCAGTCAGGCAGCCACGCTGAGAAGCCTCAGCTGCTTGCCAAGTGCCTCGCGGGGCGCCCTCCAGACCAGGCAAACCTGTTCCACATCACGCTGCCCACCAACCTCAGGACCACCGACGCCCCTTCCTTCCATGTGGGTTGGGACCCGGAGGAGGGGTGTCCCTTCCTGCACTGATACGTTTACCCCATTCATTATTTCCATCAACGGGGGCTCCTGGACAGGAACTGATTCTGCAGCCAAAGCCCACAGCAGTCCTTCCTTCTTCTGCTCCACTGGTCCCCGATCGGGCCACTGGGAACTCCATCGCATGTCCTCTCGACAAGCCCATCATGGTTCCAGCAATTCCTTACTTTCTGACACAAGAGGGTCCAGGCTCACCTGGACTTTCCTGCCCCTGGGTCCTCCTGCTGGAGAGAGGCTCAGATCCGTGCTGCCAGGGGTCACTGCCCCTGGTCCCTCGGTGCCCAGAGCGAGGGGACGTCCGTACGAACACGCGCGCACGCATACACACTTACACGTCTGCTTCTCTACCCGCTGCCCTGGCAGATGTCCGAGAGCCCGGATTCCACAGCCCCGGCTCTCATCACCCACAGCACAGCTCCAGCTTTTTCCACCTTAAAATTCACAGCCTCAGAACCACTGTCCACGTGAAGAACAAACATACTAACCAGGGTACAAATCTCGTCTTTTTGTCTCTAGCTTTAATCAAAACACTATTTTCCAAAGCTACCTGGACAAGTCCCGTCCCACCGGCCCCTCTGCCGTGGGCAGAGTCAGCGTTTGCGACACGGCTGGGCTCGGGGTCACTGCCGCTGTCCCACGGTGGCCCCCCCACGTCCCGGTTTATCTTCTGAGCACGGAAAACAAGAACATGGCTCCGAGTCAGAAGCACTCAGAGAGCTGCCCCCCACCCCCACACCTGTCGGCAACCACCCTCACTGGTTTCCAGTTTGCCTTCCGTAGTTTCCTGCTGCTCAGGCACGCGGGTGTTGTGCTGGTTCCTTCTCTCCCTCTCACCACGACGTTCTCTGGGCCCTGGTTCCCTCTCGGAGCCTGCTCGCGGTGAGCCACCCCGGGGCAGCGCGGGGCGCTCCGTTCTCTCTCCCCCAGTCCTTCCTGCGGCCGCCCAGGGCCCCGTCTCTAAATGCTTTCCAATTGCAGACAATGCTGCGATAAATAACCTTGTGTGTGTGTGACGCTGCACTGTTGGAAAACACAAAATATTTTCGTGGCTCACTTTGCTGATAGAAACCACGGCTTTTCATAACCTAGCTAAAAATATGGAAACAACCTGCAGAACAACTAGAAGCACAGACAGAGAGCCAATGCTGAACAGTGACAAACCACAGATGAAGCCCTTGGTGCTGGGGAGCCCCGTGGAGATGGGACCAGCCTCAGAGGGACCATCAGGGAGGGCCTGACCGAGTATGGCCATCACCGTAGGACCGAGGCAGAGGGACGTGAACACAGAGAAATGGACACAGCCGAGGAGCAGACCACGAGGGTTTCCCGGAGCCTGGCCTGGGTAGCCAGGCAGAAGAAGGGGGGATCAGGGCCGGCTGTCCCCACCAGCGGGGACACACCTGGATCCTCCCAGCACTGGCCACACTGGGACAAAAGCCAGCTGACTGGGGGGCCGGGGAAGGCAGTCCACAGGGCAGGTCCGGGGGCTCTGCTGTGGTTCTGAGCCCACATGACAAGGCGCCCCAGAAACGCCATCGCGGGGTCTGCACCCCCAGGAGGTCTGTCCTGACAGCGCCCTGGGCAGCTCTCAGCGGGAACGCGCTGCCCCGACCACGTCTGGCCGGGAAGCAGGGATGGCTGCCGTCTCGGGGGCTTCCTCGGAGTAAAAGCACTGGAGGCTACTGTGCACATCGATCGACGGGGGGACGTTCTGTTTCTCAGTTACAGCAAATGAGTTCTTAAAATTAAACCATCTAGTTTAACAAGTATCGTCTGATCCAAATCAGAAAATGCCCCTGGACTAGAAAGATACGTGGTGTTTGTGCATCAGCAAAAAAAAATCAAGAAGTCAGAAAAATCAAAAGCCAGGCTGCTTCCCACTTCCAAGCTTATCCTCAAAAAGAAAAAGAAAGAAAAGGCACGTATATTTATGAGTACAAAGAGAAACGCATTTGCTAGGAAACGTTTTCCTGATAATCTCTGTCTACGTGACAGACCACAATTCGGGAACATTTATCACTTTTGCACCGAAAAGACACGCAGAACCCGTGATGCGAATCCAGCATCTCACAGGAACCTGCGGTGTCCACTCACTAGGCGGACGTCATCCGGCACCTCACCTTCCCGGGAGCCCCATCGCACACCTGAACTTAAAGATAAAACCTAACACTCCTGGGGGAAAATGGGATCTAAAAGGGACAACGGTTTTCCAGAATCCCTTCGGGAGCTTCAGAAGACGAGCCATCTCCCAGACACGAGGCGCATGATCAGGGAGGGGTGTCTGTCTTTATTTCGAGTGGCACCTCGCGGGCGTCACCAAAGCCCCTTCCTGAGCCACGGTACCTACAAGCAAGCTGCTGGGGCGGCAGGTCATCGGACAACCCACACAGCCCTGCGGGCTTCTTCCCATCACGGTTCCGATTTTGTCTCTGACTTTCCATCTATCAAATCTCCAAATCCCAGTTTTTCCAGGGGTTCTGGTACCATCAGCTGCCTGAAAGGAAAAGTGAGAGCTGTCAGGGTGGCCGGGAGTACAAGCCCTGTCCACGCGGGGCCGAGGTAGGCCCTGGGCACCCGCCACCATCTCACCCCCAACCACTCCGTCCTGGGAACAGACCCCGAGCGGTACCCTTAGCCCTGCACCCCCGAGGGGCAGGAAGCAGCCGAGGCCGGGACAGAGGAGCCCCGCCGTGCTCCCGGCCACACCTCCCTCGTCACGTGGCCCTGGAACTCGCGGGGCCGGCCACCTAGACAGCCAGCAGGAGACCAGAGGCAGAGCGCGTCGAGGTGCAGGGGTGAAGGAGAGCCTGGCAGCTCCGGGGTGCAGTCCCTCCACTCCTGCCCCCTTTACCTGCCCCCGATTGCCATGCGCACGAAACCCAGTGGCCCAGCAACAGTCCTTAAGACGATGTCCCCAGAATCGCAAACCCCAGGTGGCACAATCTAACCTGGCAGCAGATTAAACCAACTGTACAGTGATGGGATGCACAAGACACTCCTTAAACCCAAAACAGGCAAATAACGATAAACCTTCCCACATCTTTGCCAAAAGAGTACAACTGGCCGACAGCTCTTACAACTGACTGTCAGCTCCACTGCGGTCGGCAGGACCACGACTCCCAAAGGACACCCTATTCCCTAGAGCTTGTGAGTGCGACCTTACACGGGAGGGGGCTAAGGCTGAAGATGAAAATAACGTTGTCAATCAGCCAGTCTGGAGATGAGACCACCGTGGATTATCCAGGTGGACCCAACCTAATCCCATGAATCCTTAAAATTAGAGAAACTTTGCTGGCTCTGGTCAGAGAGAAAAAACGTAAAGAGGAGAGAGAAGGGGCCAGATGCAGCCCTGTGGAACGTGAGGGGGGAGAAAGGGGCCTCGGGCTGAGGACGTGGCGTCCTTGGGAGCTGGAACAGGCCAGGAGACGGCGCCTCCAGAGGGAACCTGCCCGCACCTGGGTCGGGCAGAGGGCTTTCCCAGGACCGTCTGCTCTACCCTCTGGCACCCGGTCAGGAGGCCCGGCCTCAGGCGGGAACCGGACCTGAGGTCGGGGATCACACGTGTGTTTGCTGGGTCTCTGCCGACAGTGCAACCCCAATTTTAACAGTTGCTGCTGTGAGAAAACGTGCCCCCACCTAAGTCGCAGACACGTCCACTTCAGGCTGACAGGGCCCGAGTCCTCGTGAGGCGACCTGCAAACCCTACCACGGTCTGGTTTTTAAAACGACACACGTGAAGTAGGTAGGGGCAAAATAAGGTCTGGAATGTCGGCAGAAAGGAAAAAAGAGGAGGAGAAAAGAGGCTTTTAAAAAGGGTGATGGATAAGGGCAAAATGGGAAAAACCTTGATCCTGAATCTGGGTGATGGTTATGGAGATCTAGACGATCCTCTGCTTTTGTACGTTTGAGGATTTTCATTGAAAACAAACTGAAAGTCTCCAGTCAAAATAAATGACCGAGTCAGAAACACATACATCCCGGTACATTCATCCAAACGTCGCCTGACCAACCAGTGAAGCCACTTGAATCGTGGGACCCACAGAGCGGCCGGCCGCGTCCGTCTCCCCACGTCCTCAGTGGCCCAGGGAGGATGGTGCCCAAAAGCTGCGCTGGGTGAGGGGCCACCACATGGAGACGCGGGCAGCTCCCTCCCAGGGGCAAATGGGGAAAAGAGGGCGCTTCTGCTGGCCCAGCCTGGAAGCCCTGGTCAGGCAGCAGGAGCTGCTCTGGGACCCAACCAGCCAAACCCTCCGAGCAACCTCACGCAGGAGCTGCTGGGCCGTGTGCTGGCCCAGGGATGACTGACCCAGGGACGGTGACCCGCGCTTCGGGGAGGCGGGCGACCTGCTCACACCCTCACACAGGGCGGAGAGCAGCTCCAAACTCAGTCTCGGAGGCGTGGCCATACCAAGAAGAAACTCAAGGAGTTCGGGTGTTTTGAAGACGCATCAATTTGAAAGAGAGTGACTGGAACGTGCAGATCCGACTGATGCGCTACTCGGGGCCGGGGCCGGGGCCGGCCCGTCGTCAGATGCCAGCGCCGCGAGCCTGCGCGACTCAGGAAGCCACCTGAGGGTCCGTCCCCCTCAAAGGCCCCAGTGTCCCCGACAGCCCTCAACACACCGGGGCCTGAGAAGCACCGCAGATCTTGCCTGGGGCGGAATGTCTGAGTTTGTTAAGGGAAAATGAAAATGAGGCTCAGCTTTATGTTAACCTGTCTTCAGACAAGGCCCCTGATGACTCGACTCCTTAGTGAACTAATGAAGGGCTCAAAAGGCAGAAATAAAAGTTCCCACCCAAGGACGTAATTGTACGTTACACACTTTCCCCGTGAAGGTTTACAATAGTACTTATTTTAAGGAAAATCTCAACAGATCAGTTAAGAGCGTTCTTGTTTTCTTTAAAGGTGACATCCAGTAAATTCTGATTAAGGCAGGAAGAATCACTCGTCGCTCATCGTTCCTTACGGGGCCCACTGTCTCGCCTGTCACGCTGCAAAGAGCTCTGAGCCGACGTGGAACGAAACAACGGAGCACATACTTTCATGTTCCAAGAAAAATATTTAAAGGAATAAGCTGTGCACCCGCAAACCTTCAAATCTTTCGACTCAGTCAGCATTTTTATGATGCGCGATTCTGAAAGCTGAACGACATGTCAGTAGCCCCCAAATTTGGGAAGAAAATACTCGGAGGAGGGCAATCATGTCCGATGCTATCACGGGAGAAAAGGTTCCCGCGATTTTGCTAAACGACTTGGAGTACAACTGAATCTCTGAAAAGCCTCACCTTCGCGGCAAGCAGCCCTACAGTTCCGAAACACAAGCTGAACTGAGGCCCCTGGGAATCAACATTTTAGCCAGAGACGCGGGAGGCGGGAGAAGCCATAAATAACCGCTGGCATGTACTTGCCTCTCCATCCTGCACTCCAGGTACTCTTTTGACTCGTTTCTGCACAAAGCATTTTCGAAACTGTTGTCCCGGAGACACTGCATGAATCTCTCCTTAAAGCTTTTACATTCCCCTGCAACAAACAGAAAGGCGTTTCCTGTTTAAAGTGAAATCACACAGGCCCGCGCCGCAGCCTTACTGGCAGAGCCCCTCCTCCCCCTTTGAAAACTGGTTTCCCCCCAAACACGCTGGAAACACTCTGGAAAAAGCAAATGTACCAAGTGGGAAAGCAAGCACAGGAGAAGGGGGGCATCCGGGCGGCGGCGCCGGCAGCTCACGCGGGATTCTCCCGACGTTGCCGCGTGTCTAACACTTCTCAGCAAAATGCTGGCACGCGAAAAATCCATCCAGAAACCTATCTCCGAAGCCTTGGTTTCCACGTCGTTTGCGACGATCTGGAGCGTCCTTCGCTCTCGCGCCAGACACCCGTTTAACCCCGCGGGCCTCACACCCGCGAAGGGCCCTGTCAACGCAATGCCGGCCCCAGACTGGAGGCCGGGACTCCGCGTCCCCTCCCCGGTTCCGAGGGCCCAGGCCCCCCCCGGCGCCCACCCTCGGGCCGCGGCGGGAGGCCCTGAGCCGGGACCGGACCCGGCCGGGCCGAACCCAGCCTCAGCGGCCCCGCCCGCACCGCGAGCAGACGCCAGTGCCTCCCCGGCCGCGCGGCTCCAGCGAGCCGGCCCACAGCTGCGCCGGTCCGGCCGGGGAGCCCCGACCGGCCCCGCTCACCGAAGTGATCCAGCGGGAAGCTGCCCTTGTCCGGGGGCCGCGGCTGGAAGCTCTTGGACCCGAAGTTCATGGCCGTCGACATGATGGCGGCGCCCGGAGTCTCCAAGAGCGACGCGCGCTGTACGCAGGACGGCCGGCCGAGCGCCGAGCAGGCCCCCGCAGGAGCGCCGATCACGTCGAGCGGCGAACGGCCCCTGGTCGCTTGGCCCCGCCCCTCGCCCTATAGGGCTCGCCCTCACCACCAGGGCCCCACCCCCGGGCTCTAAAAGGCCCGGACCCTCCGCCAATTGCTCTGCGGGACCCTATGACCCTAAGGGCAACCCAGCGGCAGAGGGTCCAGCCGTCACCCCCTCACGATGAGGAAATGGAAGTTCAGAGACGTTCAGCAACTTGCCCAAGGACACACAGCAGACTTGCACGGTCCTGTGGGCTGTGCCTGTGGGTCTCTGTATCCCCGAGAGTCTGCAGGGGCTTCTCCCCACTGGGCACCAGGGCCTAATCCTGGTGCTTGCTTGGTGAGAAGGAAGGAGCGTTAGCTTCCTGCGGCTGCCATAACAAAGTGCACACTCTGGGCGGCTTAGAACAACAGAAATTCTCTCACAGTTCTGGGGGCCAGTCGTCTGAGATTGGAGCGTCCACTCCTGGCCTCTCCCATCCCTGCTGGTGGGTTGCTGGCTTGTGGATGCATCACCCTATCTCTGCCTCATCATGTGGCCTCTCCCTGTGTGTCACTGTCCAAATCTCCTCCTTTTATGAGGACGCACTTGTATTGGGTTAGGGCCCACCCCGATGACCTCACCTTAACTAATTACATCAGCAAGGACCCTGTTCCCGAAAAGGTAGGGGGAGCTAGGACTTCAACATATGAATTTGGGGCCACAGTTCAACAGATAAGAGAGTATAAATGCATCACAAACAGGAAAGCCCCTGGTGGTCATTTATTATTGTTGTTATGACAACAGTAACAACAGGGAAAGCGCTCAGTGGGGACCCCAGCTCTCCCCAGCCGAGCCCCTCCCAGCCCTGCACCCTGGGCAGAGCCTCTGGCTTTCATCTGGGTGACGGGGAAAGTGGGCGGCCGCCCGCCCAGCACACCCTGTTGTCTGTGATTCTGCCCTGAGCTCCAATCCCCACCTGCATAACAGTCACTGGCACCCGCCAGTGTGCCAGGCCCCAGACGTAAGCACAGAGGGGCCTTAGCATCACAGAGTCACCACTGGCCCCTCTGGACAAGCTTTCCTCCCCCCAGGCCCTGCCCCTTGTAATGTCAGGAGCTTGCCAGCCAGTCCCAGCAGCCCCTCCCCCACAGGCCTGCCCCCTTCCAGGGCTGACTTGGGTGCCCCCTCCTCCAGAAGGCATCTGCTTGCCTCCACCCACGTGAAGCCCGCCCCCCGACCCGTGGTGCACACCACCGGATCTCTGTGCCTGAGGCTGGATTCTCTGTCCAGAGCCAGCACAGAGCTCCACCAAACGTTTGTGGGCCGACAACAGGGGTCTACAGGGAGAGCCCATCCCGTTGTCTGGGCCTTGGTCGACCTGGGGCTCTGGGCCCACTTAAAACTACAAAAGGAAGATTGTACCTGTTCCTGCCGTATTAACAACCGTTCACACCGCTGGGGCCAGGGGCCGCACACTGGGTTATTCATTAATATGTTTCCAGGGCTGGTGAACAATGGAAGCTTTTATTACCCAGCAAGTAGCACTTTTCCACTTGACTAGATCGTACCACTTAGCAGTAAAAGGAACAGCCCATCCCCACCAGGGCTGCCCGTACCTCTCCGTCTGGCGGCCCTGAGGGACCAGTGAAGCACCAGAGGCCCAGTGACCTGGAGGTGACGGCCAGCTTTTAACTGACATGTCTGTACCTGACAAGCGGTTATTGCTTTGCAGGAGATGTTTAGCAGTGCACAGATCTGAAAATTGGGGAAGGAGCTAATGTTTTTGGAACCCCTCTTACGCGCTGGGCTGTTTCGTGTGGGGTCACGGGGCCGGGAACAGTGCCCAGAACACAGTAGGTGTTCTGTTAATATTTTTTGAAGAGGGAATCCGCTGGCAGCCCAGTGGTTAAGACTCTGCGCTTCCACTGCAGGGGGCGCAGTTTCGATCCCCGGCAGGGAAACTCAGATCCCACATGCTATGTGGTGCGGCCAATCAATCGATCAATCTACAAAAATAAAAAAATATTTTTGTAGAATGAACGTAGTTGGGCAGGTATTATTACCCTCATGTCACACGTAGAGACACAGAGAGGCCAAGCCCCTTGGCTTGAGGTCAAGAGACGCCACCGAAATGAGAAGCCCGTGCACCGCAACGAAGAGTAGCCCCTGCTCGCCACAACTAGAGAAAGCCTGTGCGCACAGCAAGGAAGACCCAACGCAGCCTAAATAAATAAATAAATAAAATTAATTTATTAAAAAAAAATGTTACACAGCATTGCCTCCGCCGTGGTCACAAGCTCCCACTCAAATTCAAGGGCAGGGCCCCTGCTCTCCACGGGCGGAGGGCAAGTTATATGAAGAACTTATGGGCTGGGTGCTGTCATTGCAACATGCCGTCTGCCTCAGCTAACAAGTGGATGGAAGCGCTGAGTGTGGAGCCAGGTGTGTGCAACTCCAGACCCCTCTAGGGAACACCCTGAACCTCGGGTGTCAAGGCCAGGTGTGACCTAAGCCCCAGTAGGAGCCTGGCGACCCCTGGCCAGCGGGGGGCCTGGCCAATCAGGTCTGACCAGAACAGTCCCCAGGCTTCTGCCTGAGCACCAGGACAGAGCCAGTGGAACTGCACACTGGACTGCGGCTAGGAGGACGCGAGCCTGGGCGGCCGGCTGTCGTCTGGCCACCGTGACTCGCCCCAGAGTGCAGCCAGCAGACCCAAGAGCGAGGAGAGTCCATCCAAATCCTAGTAACATCATCTGGCCCCTGGGCCTGCCCTTGCCTGAGACTAAGCGATGATCTTCCCACGGTAACACATTCTGCTGTCTAAGTGTCAGTTTCAAAAGGCTTTCAGCCAGATATATACGGAGCACCTGTCAGAATTTTATCTCACCCGTTAACAAGGTGAACGAGTCTAGATGGCAAGGCTGGCTCAAAGAAGAATGTCAAACCCTGACGATCCACGTGCAGTCAGAGAAGGAGCTCCGGAACGAGGCTGCTGAGCTGGGCTCAGGAGTTAACGTCTAACATCGATGTCAGGTTAATGTCTTAACAGGACAATAAAGCCACAACCTCGCTTATCTTCTCCGCCAGACAGAAGTCACCTGCATGTTTATGGGGGAAAATCACCTGCACTTTTCCTATTTTCCGCAAGGTAACCTCCAGCTTCGTGGCACCTGGGCCTGGTCGATAATAAACGGCAAGTCAGAGAAAGCAACCCTCCCGGGCCGAACGACACCCGGCAGGCTGGTTAGACAGTGACCCCGTGAAGGGACACACGTCACCCATTTGCCTCGTTTCTGCGAGTGGGGTAATTTCCTGAACTCTGCTTCCACGGTCTCCTGGGGCTGCCCTAACAGGACCACAGCCTAGGGGGCTGCAAACACCATCAACTCACACCCTGTCAGCTCTGGAGGCTGCTGTCGCAGGGCCATCTCCCAACGGCGGCTCCAGTGGAGGGGGGGTCCTTCCTGCCCCTTTCAGCTTCTGGGGCTCCCACGCTCCTTGGCTCGTGGCTGTGGCCTGCACCTCTGCCTCTGTCACTGCGCGAGGGGCAGGATGACCTCTCTAAAGACCCTCCCTCCAAACAAGGTCCTATTCTGAGGCTCTGGGTGGGTGTGAATGTTGGCGGGATGCCCTTCGACCCAGTGCCCTGCTCCAGCCAGTTTGGGGTTTCTTCCCTATGAAGAGTCCCAGCAGGCACAGAACGCTTGGGTTCAGGTGATGCAATGCAGAGGCAGGGGGCCCTTCTGGACTCCAGGGTGTGGGCGCCACCTCAAAGTTCAGGGGTCACGAGCTTGAAAAATCACTCTTGTTGCCGAGAAAAGGGACCGGCTGGCCTGGAGCAGAGCTCAGGAGACCCCCCAGCATTTGGTGTCAGATATCGGGGGGCAGGAAATGAAGGCGCGGCGGAGACCAGGGATACCCGGAGGAGGCGGCTCCTCCTGAGGCCCTGCAGGCGCGGGGGCAGGTGGGGCCTCAACCTGGGGTGTGGGGCATCGCGGGTGCAGCTGCTTCCCCGGGTGGGAACGTTGCCAGATCTGACGAGAAGCAGCCCTTGGCTCGGGTAGCGCTGCCAGGAAGTTATCTTACAGCAACCGGGCAGCTGTGCACAGGGACGGGCACACAGGTCTTTTTATTTTATTTTTTATAAATTTATTTACTTTTGGCTGCGTTGGATCTTCGTTGCTGTGTGTGGGCTTTTCTCTAGTTGCGGCGAGCAGGGCCTGCTCTTCGTTGCGGTGCGCGAGCTTCTCATTGCAGTGGCTTCTCCTGTTGAAGAGCATGGGCTCCAGGCGCGCGGGCTTCAGTAGTTGTAGCACGCGGGCTCAGTAGCTGTGGCACATGGGCTTAGTTGCTCTGCAGCATGTGGGATCTTCCTGGCCCAGGGTTCAAACCCGTGTCCCCTGCATTGGCAGGTGGATTCTTAACCACTGTGCCACCACGGAAGCCCCACACAGGCATTTTTAGCAGGAGGTTCGTAAGGGCCTGAGACGGACTGACGGACAGGCAGGCCCAGCCCGACGAGGCAGCAGTTACACAGTGGGAAGGAGGCCCCTGCTCAGTCCTGGCTACATCGTTACCATAAAAATAAAATACAGAGACTTTGGCTGATGGAGATGTTCACTGTCCTGAATGTGGCGAAGGGTCCCGGGGTGTCTACGCATCTCAGCTCATTCAATTGTACGCTTCTACATGCGCCGTTTACCGTACGTGAATAAACTTGTAAAAAAAAAAGCGTGTACACGACAGGGTGCATCTCTGAAGGATGCACGAGGAAGTGGTACGTCGGGGAGGGTGCTCACCTTGCTGAGGGACTTGCTGGACTTCCGGATTCTTTGCTGGTGTGTGTCTATCACCTACTGGAATAGACAAATATCCCAACTAATACCTACATTCATCAGAGTCTGTGTGGGAGGTTGTAGTGGCTTCACTGGTGGCCCCACAAGAGATGTACCCGCCTGGCCTGGGCCGGTGTCACAAAGGAAAGGGTCTCCAGATGAGGCCATCCTGGATCAGGGCCGGCCGAGGGGCGCCAGCAGCCCTCTGGAGCTGGGAGACGAGCACCCCGCCTCGCCCCGAGGAACCAGCCCTGCCCACACCCACCGCGCAGCTGAGGACACTTTCCTGCTGTCCAAACGCCCAGTTTGCTGCGGCCCCTGGACCTCACGCAGGCGGAGCCTGTGACACAGGTCGCTGGGAGGCTGGCAGGACCCTTTCCGAGGGCTGGGCGGGGGCGAGGGGGGCGAGGGGGGCGGGTGGGCGCAGCAGCTCTTTCTAGGAGTTTGTCTGCGAAAGGAGTGGAGCGTGAAGGAGGGATTTTATTATTGTCATTGCTGTTATTTCAGGGTGCGGGGCGGGGAGAAGGCGCTAGGTGAGCTGAGGAAAGGCGGCAGGGGGCTGGTGGTGCCGGAGAGATGCCCGCAGGCCCTGCCGGCGCCACCCCCCGCCTGTGGGGACTGCCAGGCTCGGGGCCCGGGACGCTGCAGACAGAGCAGCGCGGGCGCCCCAGGGGACGGGCCCCGGAAAGCTCGGGCTGGACCCTTTGAGAACCGTCCACCTCCCCGTCCCAGACTCTTCCAGAACCTTGCTCCTCCCCCATCCACTCCCCCGTACCTTGGCTCCCCTCCTCCAAGGGTGACCCCAGGCTAGGTCACAGGTCATAGATATCGGCTGTGGCCTCTGTCTCTCGGATACTCACTCTTGAAGCCTAAAAACACAAGTCCTCCCCCAGCCCCCCACCGGGTTCCAGAGGCCCGAGCCAGCTCCCCGCCCCGCCGGCCTCCCTCCTCCCCGGGGCCCCTGTGGTTCCCCCAGGATAATCTCCTGCCCTGTAGTTGGAGGACAACACCAGCAGCCCCAGTCCATCTTCCACAGAATCACTTCCCTGGGACCCGACGCACTCACATCCTGGGGCCTCACTGCCGACCCCCTGCTCCGCCCCGCCCGTGACCTTCCCCCGCTGCGCACCCCGCACTGGACGGGATGCCTCCCAGCTGAGCCTGCTTCCGGGTGACCCCGCCAGGCTGTCGGGGGCTGGACACGTCCTCCCCAGCGGCACCGTCCGACTGCGGGGGCCGCCTGCTCCTCGAGGCCCCCCACAGGGACCCTGCGTCCGTCTCCAGCGCCTCGGCCACACTGCCCTCCCACCACGAGTGTCCTTCCCGCTCGGTCATCCGGGCAGGGCTCCCGTGGCCATGACCCGGGCCTTCCCAGCGCCCCTTCCAGCTCAGACCTCCAGGCTCTGCACAGGCTGTTCTTCTGCGAGAATGCCCTTCCTCCTGTGACCCACCTCTCCAGCTCCGACACCCAAGGCACTTCCCGTGGCAAAGTCGCTGCCACACGGGGAGGGCCCTTTTAGGATCCCTGCGCCACCAGTTTCTGTAGCCCTAGCTCCTGGCCGAGCCTGGTACGCACAGGCACTCAGTAAATGCACACAGGACTAATTAAGTGAACTGTCCTGGGCGTGCAGGAGCCCCAGCCTATGCACCCAGTAGGGGCCTTGGTACCAGCCGCTCAGCCCAAATGATCCGGAGACCTAGCAGTCAGAGAGGGGTCCTCCCTCACTGCAGCTCCACGGCTGTGTATCTGGACGGTCTGCCTGTGAGGTAGTGAGCACCCGGTCACGGGAGGTGTGCAAATCGGGGGCTCAGAGCGGGTAAGGGCCCTCAGGCTGCCTTGGCTCTGGGGTTTGTGTAGGGGTACGCATGGTGCCCCAGGAGACAGGCCCCGGGGTGAGGGGCCCAGGGGCGCGGATGTGGTTCCCGCAGCCTCGTGTTGCGGGGAGGCCCAGAGCAGGCCCAGCCATTTCAGGTGCCAACAGCCCTCCCACCCCTCAGAGCTCGTTTCCCAAACAGCACCTCCTCCCCTCCCAGTTGGGCCACCAGGGTTTAGCAGGCCACAGTGTAGCCCAGACGGGCGGGGGCTCGCCCAGCCCTGCCTGAGGGGTGGGCCCCTCTGAGCGACCCACCGCCTCCCCGAACCCCCGCCTCGTCCCGGCGCGGCCAGGGCCTCCTGCCTGGGTGACAGTGCTCGAAAAGCCACCAAGGAGCAGACCGCCACTCGGGCGAGCTCTCCGCCGGGGCGTCTGAAGTCCCAGGATTCGAGGCGTTTGCTGCGCAGACCTCGTGGGCCGCTCCACTCCTGGTGTCCCCCCCGGCTCCAGGCAGAGAGGAGCTGGGCGGACACAGGTGGTGGTGGGTTTGGAAGAGGCCAAGGAGTCCTTCAGGGGGAGGCTCAGAGCCTGGGGAGGACGGGGCCCAAGGCCCCTGAGCCCTGGTTCTGACGGGGAGACCGGGCAGGGGCCGAGACCTGTGGGGAGCAGACTGGCCGCCATGCTGCGCGCTCCCCAGCAAGGCGGGGCCCCCAGACGGCCCCACCAGCCCCCGCCACAGGCTCGCCCTAACATACCACGCACGCCTGTGGCTTTAAGCTGCCTGGCTGTCCCCTGCAAACTGTTCATTCCACGTTCTTGGGGTGGGGGGGTGGGGGGCTCCCGGGGTGGGGTGGGGCTGCCGGGACGCATATAAATAAGGCACAGGGCGGCCGGGAGGGGAGCTGGGGCCTCGCCACCGCCGTCCTCATGGCCCTGCTGCTCCTGGGGCTCTGGGGGCTCCTCCGCACCTGCACCCACACAGCCCCCCCCGGCCCCCCGCTGGCCCCCGGGGCCGTGCCCGCTGCCCCTCGTCAGGAACCTACATTTGCTGCGTGTGGCACAGCAGGACCAGTCGCTGATGGAGGTGGGTCAGGGCAGGCACATGCTCGGCTGGGCTCTGCGCCTGGGCCCCTGCCGGCCCTGAAGGCACCCCAGCCCCAATTTCCTGGACCCCCGTGGGGTGGGAGGTCTGTGCCCAGGGGACACAGGAAGCCCAAGTGCCCGCGTCGCCTCGGGGAAGAGAAAGACATTCCACCCCACAGGGAAACGGATGGGCGGACCAAGGAGCAGGGGACCAGGAGTGGCAGGCCCGGAGGGCTCACTGGAGAAGGCAGCTTCTGATGAGTGCCTGCAGGAGGATCAGGTTTGGGGCGGCCTCGTGGGACGCCTGCTGGGTGTGGCTCCTCCCACCTGGGCTGGAGGCTGAACACCCTCGCCCACCTCGAGCTGGCTGACCCGCTGAAGCAGAGGCACAGGCCTGGCCCCGCCCTCGGGGATCACCCAGCCCACCGCCCCCTCCACTGAGCTCCAGCTCCCATGATCACTTGGCTGGGGTGCCTCCAGGACCCAACCACGAGGCTGCCTCGTGGCCCCCAGGCCCTGCAGGCGGGTGGGGAGCCGCGATGACCCGCGAAGTCAGCCTGCAGGCACCAGGGTTCTCAGGCCCTGTGCCCAGTGCCGGGCCCTGGAGGCCGCTGTCTGCACGCCGGTGGCAGAGCGGGCAGTGGGCAGGAGTGGCGGGCCCTGCTGCATCTGTGTGATCCACAGCAACTCACTTCCCACCCCCAGACCTGCTTCCCCATCTGTAAAGTGGGGAGACAACAGCCCTCCCGTCCCAGGCAGGGGTGCCGGGAGGACAGAGGGGAGGGGCCCACACAGAGGCCCAGGGGCCTCCCTGAGTCCTCCACATATGGTGGGCGGGGCCTGAGGGGCTCCCAGGGGAGCTGGGGGTGGGGCCACAGGCTGATCCCTGCCTGTCCCCACAGCTCGCGGAACAGTACGGGCCGGTGTTCGCTGTCCACCTGGGGCGCCAGAAGACGACGGTGCTGACCAGCTACGAGGCGGTGAGGGAGGCCCTGGTGGGCACCGGACAGGAGCTGGCCGGCCGGCCCCCCATCGCCATCTTCCAGCTCATCCAGGGAGGTGGGGGTAGGTGTGTGGCGGGGTGAGGGGGCTTCCGCCAGGCAGAGAGGGGCCAAGGAGAAGGGTCGGTCCCCCTACCTGCGGCAGCTGGGGGAGCGCTCCCAGTGTGGCCCAGGGGGAGCGCCAGGGTGTCCACGCGGCAAGCTGGGCGCACCGGGGACCAGGGAACACCAGAAAGGGCTGGGCCAGCCGAGGCCAGCTCCAGGGGCCAGACTTGGGGGAGGGAGTGAGGCCCCAGCCTGGCCCCCGCCCCGTCGGTCAGCCCCCTGTTGCTCCCTCCTGCATCACCCGGGCCGCTCACGGGGGTGTCCGGCCCGCAGGCGTCTTCTTTTCCTCCGGGGAGTGCTGGAGGGCCGCCCGCCAGCTCACCGTGCGCACCCTCCGCGGCCTGGGCGTGGGGAGGGCGCCCGTGGCCGACAAGGTCCTGCAGGAGCTGAGGTGCCTCACGGCGCAGCTGGACAGCTACGGAGGTGAGTGGGGGCCGGCGCGCCCCCTTCCCAGGGGCCCCTCAGCTCTGAGGCCTCTCTCCGCCCCCAGGCCGGCCCTTCCCACTGGCCCTGCTCGGCTGGGCTCCCTCCAACATCACCTTCATGCTCCTCTTTGGCCAGCGGTTCGACTACCGGGATCCCGTGTTCGTGTCCCTGCTGGGCCTCATCGACGAGGTCATGGTCCTCTTGGGGACGCCCGGCCTGCAGGTGAGAGGTCGCTGCTCCCTGCTTGCTGGGTGGCGGCAGGGAGAGCCGAGCTGCCGCCTCGGGAAGCAGCACAGCAGGCCCCAGGCGCGCTTCCACTGACCACGCGACCCCAGACCAGTCCCCCGTGCTCCTGGGAAACGAGGGGCAGGGGTCCTCGCCGCCTCCTCCACACCTTCCGTCAGCAATAGAGGCATCTGCTCAGAGGTGCGGGTGGGACCCGGGCATTTCTTCCCCGGATATGGGGCTCGATGTCCCCCAGGCTCCCAGCCCTTGAACCGGGGGTCCTCCCTCAGGCTCAGGAATCCCAGGGATCCGTCCTGGCTTTCAGAACCCCCAGGGCTGCGCCATTTCATTTTCCAGAAGGTAACTGTTGTCATCTGTAGCCCCCGTTACCAGTTTTAACCATAACGTGCTCAGGCACGCACGTTGAGGCGGGGTACGCACGTATGCTGGCACGTGGCTCACGTGTACTTTTCAGCCCCGTCTCTCCAGGACCTGAGCCCGTGGGCGTGGGGCGGGCACTCATGGCTTGGGTCCTGGTTCTAAGTCATCCCTTGCGGCTGGAGGAGGCTCGGACGGGCAGGAAGATGTGGCCTCCGCCCGAGAGTAGCCTGGCCGAGTCCCGCCAGGGAGCCCCAGGAGGATGGAGGCCAGAGGGTCGGGGGCTCCAGGGAGACAGAATGTTCCGTGGCCTCCCGTGCCTGTGCCCCGTGTGACGGCTCGCATTCTGGGGGACACGGTGGTGCGAGTGTAGTCAGAGGGCGGTTGACAGCCGTGTCAGACAGGCTGTGCCGTGAGCCCCGTTTCACGACGTCGTGAGCTGAAACTCTGAAGTTTGCAAGTCCCTGTTTTTCTAATGACCCAGCACATTCAAAGTTACTTCCACAGCGGCAGCCCTCGCCCTTCTCCGTCTTCCCCGCTTTGGTGGGTGGGGGAGCAGGGGGGCCATGATGGCAGGCTCCTGCTGTGACTTGCACGGACCCCCAGGGGTGTTACCTGTCGAGCGGCCCCTCCTTCCTGCACTCAGGTAGACGACTTCATCAGAGCCCCTGGGGCTGCTGGTCCCACTGGGAGGGCGAGAGAGGGGCCCCGTGAGCAGGGAGCAGGTGCCCCCTTGTGGCACCTCTACCTGGGGTCTGGGGCTGCGCCAGGGGACCCCGGACAGGTGAGCACAGCTGCCGGAGTACAGATCCGCCCCTCACCAGGTGGGGCTGTGGCGCCTGTGCCCTCAACCCCAACCACGCCGTCTTGCCCCCTGCCCCCAGCTGTTCAACATCTACCCTTGGCTCGGGGCCCTCCTCCAGCTGCACCGGCCCGTCCTGCGGAAGGTGGAGGTGGTGCGGGCCATCCTGAGGAACCTCCTGGAGGCACGGCGGCCCCCCGCGCCTGGGCGAGGGCCCGTGCGGAGCTACCTGGACGCCCTGATCCAGCAGGGCCAGGTGTGGGCAAAACCCACCCCACCACCCAGGAGACCTGGGGGGCCTGCCGGGGCCCCACCCAGGAGGAGAGGGGCTGGGGAGGCAGCCATGCTGGCCCCACGCCATACTGCTCCACCTCCTGGTGGGGGGCCTGCCGGGGCCCCCCCCAGGAGGAGAGGGGCTGGGGAGGCAGCCATGCTGGCCCCACGCCATACTGCTCCACCTCCTGGTGCGGAGCCTCTCTAAGCCTCAGTCTCCCCATCTGTGAAATGGGGCGGTCGTAAGGCCACGGTGAACCCAGAATGCCGTAGGTGCTCGGTGGATCCTGGCGCTATCCTTCCCGCCAGGCCTCTGTCTTCTATGCCTTTTTTGAGCCTGGGGCTGGGGGGGCGTCCACGGAGCCAGCCTCCAGCTGGGCCCAGCCCCACCCACCTCTGCAGGGGAACGACCCCGAGGGCCTGTTTGCCGAGGCCAACGTGGTGGCCTGTGCCCTGGACATGGACATGGCTGGCACGGAGACCACGTCCGCCGCGCTGCAGTGGGCCGCCCTCCTGATGGGCGAGCACCCAAGCGTGCAGGGTGAGCCCGCGAGCCCGTTCCCGCAGGGCCCAGGATCAAGGGGCAGAGGCTCCCCGGGACGCTGGCGCCCACCCTCTTGCCCGCAGGCCGGGTGCAGGGCCCGGGCGGCCCCCCCGGCTGGAGGACCAGCGCTCCCTGCCCTACACCAACGCCGTGCTGCACGAGGTCCAGTGCTTCATCACCCTCCTGCCCCACGTGCCGCGGTGCACAGCCTCCGACACCCAGCTGGGCGGCTACCTGCCCCCCAAGGTGGGAGGGCCAGGCCCCCCACCCCGGACCTGTTCCTCTCGTTCACGGCAGATGGGGCCGGGGGTCTCAGGGACTCAGGTGCCTGATGCCAGGGCTCCCCATAGGAGGCAGGAGACGGGTGGTTCATCGGGGGGCAGCCCTCGGCCGCACAGCCCCTCACAGCAGACCCGGGGCCACACCACGGGGGTCCCCTGGGGCTAAGCACGAACCCCCAGCAGATCCCTGCCAGGCCCCGCCCCGCCTTCCCACCCGCCTCAGGGCCCCCTCCCTGTGCTCCCCGCCTGGGGCCGCCTGGGTGGACGGGGCGTCCATCTGTCCACCTGCCGCCCCTCACAGGGAACGCCTGTGGTGCCCCTCCTGAGCTCCGTGCTCCTGGACAAGACGCAGTGGGAGACCCCCCCCGCCAGTTCAACCCGGGCCACTTCCTGGACGCCGACGGGCGCTTCGTGAAACGGGCGGCTTTCCTGCCTTTTTCTGCAGGTACCACAGCCCCGCGGGCGGCGGCCTGGTCCCCGGGGCCTCGAGAGCTCAGGGTCCCAAGCCCGCAGGGCTCCCCCCGCCCCGCCACGGCCTCCGGCACCCACCCCGCACCCTGCGTCCCCTGCAGGCTGCCGCATCTGCGTCGGGGAGAGCCTAGCCAGGTCGCAGCTGTTCCTGCTGTTCTCAGGCCTCCTGCAGAGGTACCGCCTGCTGCCCCCACCCGGCCTCAGCGCCGCCACCCTGGGCACCATGCCCGCCCTGGCCTTTACCACGCGGCCGCAGGCCCAGGCCCTGTGTGCGTTGCCCAGGCTGCAGGGGCGCTGACAACGAGAGGCCTGGCCTGACTATGGGACAAAGTCCCAGGGCCGGGGAGGGTCTGAATCACTCCCAGCTTGGGGTGCTCGGCAGGTGATGGAGACAGGACGGAAGGATGGATGGCTCCCCCCACTGGGCTCTCTGCCGTGGCCACCACAGGCTGCGTATCCCAACCCCGGCCTGAGAGCCCCACCCAGGCCTGACCCCGTTCTGCCTCTCCCAGGCCCTACACCACAGGGCAGAGCTCGGTTCCCTCCTCCCTCCATCCCTACACCCTAGGACATCGCTGCTGCCTGTCTGCACCTGGGCCCCCTGCAGACCCTCCAGGGCGCCCCCCCACGGGTGCAGCAGATCCTCACAGGCCTCCCCGCAGCTCCCCACTGCTCCCTCCTGCACCCCCCTCCACACTGTCCCCATCTGGTTCCCCAGCAGGGCCAGCGTCGCCAGATAACACCTGCCAGGCACAGAGGTGCTACCCACCTGCAGCTGGGGATGCAGGCAGATGGCAGGGGCTGCTGGGCCCCGGGATGACGTCCACCCAGAGGCCAGCCTCAGACCAGTGTTCCCGCTTGCTCTGTGCCACGCCCGGCCCTGCCCCGGGTCCAGCGGGTTTCCTGCAGACCCCACCCCGTTCTCAGGGGTCCTGGGCACCGTGCTCAGGCAGCACTCTGCCCCTGGAGCCAGGCCCCTGAGCCCTGGGGCCACCACAGAGACGCCCTTAGCAGAAGACAAGCTAGTTGAGGGGCAGCAGCCACCCAGAGGGCGACGGCGGGGCTCAGGTGGGAAGGATGAGTAGGAGTTTGCAGGGAGGCCGCCTCCACAAGCCTCTTCTCTGGTCCACTCTGACCCCCCACTCCTCTTCCACATCTGCCCCCAGACCCTCCCCATGAACCGGCTCCTTGTGTCTGCGTGGAGGTCACCTCTCCGAGGAAGAGCACAGAGGGGCCAGCTGGCGGTGGGTGGAGGGCCGGGCCCGGGACGTGGCAGGAGGCTAGCGATGCTGGCGGATTCTGCACAAGGTGCTGAGATCACACCGATGCCTTCCCAACACCTTGTCCGTGAGCTGGACGGGGGCAAACAAGCCGTGGCTTCCACCCTCCTGGAGCTCGGAGCTTGCCGCCTGGACCAGAGGGAGGCACAGGGCTCGGGGCACACAGGAAAAGCCTCTGTTCCCAGCTGGGCACCAGAGGGCCTTCCTGGAGAGCGGACGCTGCGGAGTGTCAGATGAGTGCAAATTGAAAAGCCTGGGACCGCGCTAAGTCGCAGTGACCACGTGGGGAGGCTACCCTTGGGATGTGAACTGGTGAGCAGGGTGGGCTGGGAGAGCGAGGCCCAGGGCTTCCAGTGCCAGCCACCCTGTGACCCTCCAGGGGCTTCACATGGAACGACCCAGGACGCACCAGTCAGCACGCAAATCTTGGGGCAGGGGGTGGGGTGTGGGGAGGGGAAGCTTCCTAATAATGAAGGGCAGGGCTGTGGCCACGATACGTCACACTGGGCCCGGGAAGGGGAGGGTGGTCCCCACATCCCTGGAGGGGGCTGGGGGCAGGGCAGCGAGGGTTCACTGTCCTTCTCTTCTTGTCGGTTTGGAACACCTGGCGTTGAACGCGGGGCGCAGGGAGCCCGCCTCGCCCAGGGCACAGCCGAGGTACCAAGCTTCATTCTGCAGGGTGGGGGCAGAATGTTCCGGAGGCCACAGAACTGGCCCAAAGCTGCTGTGGGAAGAGACTCAGCTTTCTGGCAGCGGGCCCTGGTGGGATGAGGTGGGTACGGCTGTAAGGAGGGAAAATGCTAGCATCGCCATCGCAAGACCCCTGCTCCCTGCCGTGGACCCAGAGCAGGAACCGTGGCCGCGGCACCTCCTGGGACATCCCACTGGGCCCAGGTGCAGGACCCAGAAACTAAGGCGCTTATTTTCTAACTTACAAGAATAGGTGACAAGATGAACCACTTTCAAAGGTGATGTTAAGTTTTCTCAAAAGAACCTGGTTGGTTGGTTGACGGTTTACGGCAGTTATTTTAATTTGCCAAAAACAAATTTAAAAAGCCGTCCTGCTGGGTTGGAAGGGGTAGATCCTGGCAGAAAAGGATTTAAAAATGTGCTGCTCGGACTTCCCTGCTGGCGCAGTGGTTAAGAATCCGCCTGCCAAGGCAGGGCACACGGGTTCGAGCCCTGGTCTGGGAAGATCCCACACGCCAGAGAGCAACTAGGTCCATGCACCACAGCTACTGAGCCTGCGCTCTAGAGCCCGTGCTCCTCAACAAGAGAAGCCACCCAATGAGAAGCCCGCGCACCGCAACGAAGAGTAGCCCCCGCTCGCCGCAACTAGAGAAAGCCTGCGCGCAGCAACGGAGACCCAACGCAGCCAAAAATAAATAAAATAAACTTTTAAAAAAAAAATAAATAAAAATACAAACGCGCTGCTGCTCGGGGCAGCCCGGCCCCACAGGTGGCCTCGGCGGCTCGAACGCAGCTGAGGGGGCGGGGCGCCGGCGGGCAGAGACACAGCTGCGAACAACGGTGACCCCGGGGTGTCCGTGCACGGCGTTGGGAGTTGGGGAACCCTGTTTCTGAGCCGAGGCTCTGGCGAGGATGGGGCTTCACCGGGGGACGCGCCTGGGACATCAGGCGGGGGCTCGGCGCCCTCAGGCGGTGGGCTGCTCGTCACCTGCCCCAGAGCATCTCCGCCTCCCACCCCAGGGGGCAGTCACCCCAGTCCAGATGCACATCTGTGGGGCACTGGGCAGAGGGCTGGTGTGAGCGAGACCCTCGTCCCCCCCAGTCCAGGGCTTGGGCCCCACCCTCTCTCGGCAGGGGACCCAGGCCTCCATTCTCAGGCTCCCCTTGCCCCCGCCTTGAAATGGCCAGAGCCGGACCAGCTGGCTGGGGCCCAGGAGAGCCGAGAGCACCTGGCCTCTGGGGAAACCGATCCCTTCCCCCTGCTTTATGTCGACACGAACGCAGCACGTTTTGCCAAGTTTGACGTCTGTCGTCTGACCCACGAAACCAACCCCTGGACCCGCCTGCCGGACTCAGTCTGAAAGCTTCTTCAGCTCCTCAGCGAGGGAGGTGGGACTAGGAACTGGGGACAGTGGACATCTGCCTGGCCCCTGGGGCTGCCCCCGACCCCTGCCGAAAGGCAGAAGCCCTCCCCCCTACCCAGTGTGCAGATCGACCCCTGGGTGGGAGCTGACATGTCAGTCATCTCATATTCTCGTTGGTTTTGTTGGTTTTGTTTCTTTCTTTTTTTTTTTTTTTTTTGCGGTATGCGGGCCTCTCACTGCTGTGGCCTCTCCCGTTGCGGAGCACAGGCTCCGGACGCGCAGGCTCAGCAGCCATGGCTCACGGGCCCAGCTGCTCCGCGGCACGTGGCATCTTCCCGGACCGGGGCACGAACCCGTGTCCCCTGCATCGGCAGGCGGACTCTCAACCACTGTGCCACCAGGGAAGCCCTGTTTCATTTTTAAAGTATTTTTCTTACTGTGGTAAAACATAGAGAACATACATTTTTTAAAGTATTTTTTAAAGTATTTTTCTTACTGTGGTGAAACAGAGAGAACGCACAATTTACTGTCCTACCCGCTTCTCAGTGTCCAGTTCAGGAACATCTCGCTCGTTCACGCTGTTGAGCAACCGTCACCACCATCCACACACAGAACATTCTCGTCTTTCCAAACTGAGACTCTGTCCCATTAAACACCAGCTCCCCTCCCCCTCCCCCAGCCCTGGGCCCCCACCCCCTACGTTCTGTCTCTCCAGGGACCCGCAGGAGTGGAATCACACAGTATCTGTCCTTCTGTAACGGTTTATTTCACTGAGCATCATGTCCTCAAGGTCCATCACGATGTGTCCGTTTCCTCCCTTCTAAAGGCTCAGTCATAGCCCATCTTACGGATGAAGCACCTTTTAACTGCTCACCCTTCGTCGGACACGCCAAGCTTTAGATCCTGTTTCTCGCTGGCTGTGCGGCTTTTGGGAGAAGCGTCCGCGGGCAGACGTCCATCAGGGGCCCCCTGGCATCGTGGGTCAGGAGGGGGCAGGTGGGCTGGACGTGAGGACTGGGCTCACGTGGGTTGGTCAGTCCCTGGACAGTCTGTTCCCAAGGCTGCAGTGCCCCAGCCTCTTGAGGGGGAACCTCTGGGGGCCGGCGGGTGGCTCTTGGTCCAGATCTGCCTTTGGTTCCAGGGCTGGCCCCTGCCACACCGCATCAGCCCTAAAGCACAAGCGAACCCTCCAGAACAGACATACAGGCTGCGGTCTCAGCCCCCGGGCCTGCAGGGGCTTTGACTGGAGACGTTCTTCTGTGAGTCCAGAACCCAACAGTGTTGCGTGGCCGCCACCCACCTCGCAGGGCAAACCCGTGGTGGGGGAGAGCACACTGGGGGCAGGGGTCCCGGCTCGGGCGTCTAACTTCCCGAGGCCCCTCCGTTCCAGCTTCCTTCCCGCCGTGCAGGGACACTCTGGCTGGTCACTGTATCCTTACAGGACCGATGGGACACACTCAACACCAGTTTACCCAAAGTGGACGCGAACCTCCTGGGGGTGCAGAAGCAGCTGAGTCCCCACATCCCACAGGCGAGGCCAACAGGAAACACCTGCTTCTCAGCCATAACCTTACAACTACTGGCTCCGTGGCGGTGGCTTCCTCGGAGGACCAGGATGCGGGGCGCTGAGGCTTTGACAGGCCAGTGAGCCTGGCCGCACCTCAGAAAAAGCCCCGCCAGCTCCATCCTGATCCCTCGGGGTGCCGTGGCCGCTGACCTGACGGACGCCCGGGACGCCCCCCACCACCTGCCCCCTCAGGGAGATGCTCCTCAGCCCACGGACGGACAAGGCGGCCGGCGAGCCTACTACCCTTGTGCAGCCACCAGGCTCAGTCCCTCCACATCAATTGACCCCTGGGGCCATCAGAGTGCCACCTATGACCACACAGGGACCCCAGGAACCGCCTGCACCCTGAGCTTGGTCCCACACCAAGCGATGCATCACCTCCCCTGCGCCTTCTGCCGGGGGGACGCCGCAGAGGACGGCACTGCACACCCTACGGGAGCCGCCTAAGTCGGTGTCCAAGAGCCTCTGTGCACAAGGGGAGCGCCTGGCTCTCCTGGGCCGTTTCCCATTAACAGCAGATGAGGACCCGGTACCACCACGTTTCCCTTTTCGATTTGGCTGCCAGGAAACCCAGAGCTATGTTCTTGATCAGTCAACCCGGATCCCTTAAGGAGAACCTGCCCCTTCCCTGTGTCCTGTGGACCTTCCTTTACTGTACGTCTATGTCTCAGCCCGGATTCCTTAAAGAGAACCTGCTCCTTCCCTGTGTCCTGTGGACCTTCCTTTATTGTACGTCTATTTCTCGTGTTTTTAAAATGCCTCAAAGCTTAGGGACAGTGAGGCTGGCACCCGGGCGGCTGCATCATCCACAGATTACCTGCAGAACCGCGACGGCTCGTCGTCACAGGGTGCTTTCCCGTCGGGGACCTCACCTCACCTGAGGGCCTCCAGGAGGGCTGGGCCTCCTCACTCCGTCTCCAACGTCTGCAAGGCCAAAGGAGGTGCCTGGCCAGTGGCTCCCACCCAGAACTGGACGTGTGTGCGTGTGTGCCCAGTGGGCGGGGGCAGGCCAGAGGCCCCTCAGGGAGTAGCACAGCAGCCCCTCATGGGGGGGAGCAGATGAGACATCGGCGTGGACGAGACTCGCCACGTGGGGTGGCGTGACCCTGAGTCCGGGGTCACAGGTGAGAAGAGGGAAAGGCCCCAAGTGGTCAGCGAGGGACCTGCCCGGGCCCTCGAGACGTGTGGCCCTCCTGGGCTCGGGTCACCCCTCCTCGGGCCACCACCCCCACCTCCTCCATTCAGACACTGAATTGAACTGAACTGAACTAGGGATGCTGCTCTGAGGCGAGATCCCTGAGGGCCACGGTCGGGGCCCAGCCAAGCCAGGAGTGGCCACAGGAAGGCCCGGGACCTCATTCTGGAATAAAGGGCCCCCGTTACTCACGGGCTGTCAGCATGGAATTCACGACAGAGCTGCCCACGTGACGCAATCTCTCGGACTCTGCTTTCCTACTGCCCCCCGGTTACGTGGCTCACAAACCTGCAACCGGAGCAGGACTCCGGGCTCGGGCCCCTCTGCTTCACTCGGGGTCACCTGGGGCGGCTCCGCCCACCCCATCACGGGAGCCTCGAAGCCACGTGGTGCCCATGTGTCTCCCAGGCTGGAAGCTGACCACGCCCGAGGGGCAGAGCATCACAGACTCGGTGGAGAGTTTCAAAACTGCACAGTCACCCGCCACCACGTCTGACTGTCTGTGGAGACGGCCTGGCCGCACGCGCTCCTCCGGGGATGGGGGACAGAGCAGGTGCTTCCCGGCTGGGCAGGTGCGGGAGGGCAGCGCGTGTCCCCTGCCGACAACTGGAAACATGGCCTGAAGAGCAGGGGTCAGCCTGCAGCCAGAAGACTACACGAGGGGCTCGCCTGGACGCCGTCCCGGGAGGCCACGGAGCCCACGCCCCACAGGCAGGGAACGAGTCACACGACAAGAGCCACGGCCTCCAGAGGCCGGTTTTTATTGAAAATACACCCAGGTTTTCCCTGTAAGTGGCCAGCGGAGCCGTGGCTGCCTGAGGAGGGAGGCGACATGGATGAGCCACAGCGCAGGCCCCTAGGTGAACGCAGGCAGGTGGCCAGGCGGCCGGCACCGAGGGGCCGCCAGACCCATGGGGGGGCCCAAGCCCCCACACGGATGGACCACAGCGGGCGGGGAGGGCCAGCTCTGGTGATCTCTAAGACACCCCTGGGACAAAAACAGGCATTTCCCTTAATAAGCAACTTCCTTGGGGGCCTGAGGACCACTGGGAGGGCAGCTTATTTCAGAGTGACTGCGTTCTGCTGTGAAGGGGTTAAAACTGTCATCCCCTATAAACAATTTCTGGCCAAGGAATCAGGAGAGAGCAGTGGTCCCTGCAAGGGTCAGGGGCCAGGAGGGCCAGGGACCCCACCCCCGCACCCCCGCGCCGCCCGCTAGGAGAGCAGCTGCAGCACCTGCCGGACGCGCTGGGTCCTCCCCGGCAGTGGGGCGTCGGCGCTTGCACCCGCTTCGTCCAGCTCCCGCATCAGCACCTCTGCCTTCCGCACCGTCAGCTCGCGGGCCTGGCCCCTGAGCCCCTCCAGGTAGGCCAGCAAGGTGGAGAAGTGCTCGTCGGGGACCTGGACGGGGCAGAGAACACTCGTCAGGGCTGGGCGGGTGGTGCGTGGAGATGCAGGATGTCCACACTGCGGGCCCCGGGCCTGCGAGGGGACCGTCCAGCCCTCAGCACCCTCAGGCCGGGCCCCGAGGAGTTGCTCCAGGACGACGGGCTGGGGGAGGTGGAAAGGGCGGCCAGCCCGCTGTCCTCTGCTGGCCCCCGCTCTTCTCCCCACAGACTCCGGCTTGCGTTCCAGAGGCTGGCAGACGTCAGTTGTCACGCCCTCCTGAAATGCCACTAAATCAACAGTAAGCAGATACATTTTTAAAGAGATAAATCAGGCTTCCCTGGTGGTGCAGTGGTTAAGAATCCGCCTGCCAATGCAGGGGACATGGGTTCAAGCCCTGGTCCGGGAATATCCCACATGCCGTGGAGCAACTAAGCCCATGTGCCACAACTACTGAGCCTGCGCTCTAGAGCCCGTGGGCCACAACTCCTGAGCCCGTGAGCCACAACTCCTGAGCCCGTGTGCCACAACTACTGAAGCCCACGTGCCTAGAGCCTGTGCTCCACAACAAGAGAAGCCACCGCAATGAGAAGCCCTCGCACCGCGACGAACGGTAGCCCCCGCTTGCCACAACTAGAGAAAGCCCGTGTGCAGCAACAAAGACCCATTGCAGCCAAAAATATAAATAAATTTATTTAAAAAATAATAAAAAATAACAAAGAGATAAATCTCTTAGAACAGAGAGAGCAGAGGAAAGATAAGCGTGACAACGTTCTGGGGCTGGAGATGAATGACGGTGACTCAGCAGATCTGACGAAGGTGAAGCTCAAGCTGAGAAACGCCAATCGCGCTGCAGACCATCCCCGCCCCCAAGCCCGGGACTCCGGAACTGGCTGTGTGGGTGCTGCTGGAAGCGAGAGTTAAAGGATGGGGCTAAAAACAGGGGCGACTGCAAGTCCACTTCGAAAGCAGCAAGTGACTCACACTGACTTCAAAACCTGAGGGCCACAGGGAGGAGGGGCAGGCGCCCTGAGCCGGCCCAGTGGGGAGCGGGCGCGGGGCTGTGCAGGAGCGGGGGGTGGTCCTGGGGAAGGAGGCCCAGGCAGCATCCCCCAGCCTGGGGCTCCGATTCCTGCGGCATCGCTGGCTTGGCCCGGCCCAGGCTTTGCACCCCGCTGTCCCCCACCCGCCCAACAGCCACGGCCTGACTTCAGAACTCAGCTCACAGGTGCCTCCTCCACGGAGGGTCCCCCACCCCCCATCAAGTGCACGCAGGGCCGAGTCCGCCCTCAACTTCCCCGCCGGGGAGCCACTTAACCATCATAATGAAAGCTACACAATCGTCACAGATGGTGACGGCGGCCCCAGATAAATGGATTACAAGCCACTGAATAAAACAGCAGAGTCCACGCTGAAGCGGGAAGCCACAGTCCACTGGAGCGGGGGTGGCGAAGCTCCTCCTTATCGGAGACGGGATGAAGGGAACAGAAGAGCCCCAGACAGGGCCACAGCGGGCTAGTGAGAGTGACGAGAGACGGGCAGCCCCCAAAGACACGTGCCTGTTACTGAAAGAATCAGTAACTCTGTAGGAACAAACCCGACAGCCACCACCCGCGTCACGCGATCAACATCGACACCAAGCCACCACGGACCAGCTACGAGGAGGACGAACACATACGTTTATTTCCCCGAGTCCGGGTGGGGACCTAACCAACCACGCCGGCCACGCCCTGCCACACGACTGCCCTTGCAAGCACGTCAGGGTCACGAGGGTAAGATGAGGGACGTGCCAGACACCGGGTGAGCGCGGTTCTCGACAGGCCCCCGCCCAAGGATGCCACCAAGAACGTGTAGTAGTGACGTGACGCGGAGCCCTGACTCAGGCTGGGATGTTGTCCCGTAGGACGCCCTGACGTGTAGCAGGCGCACACTGGAGTGTCTGGGGGTGACGGCAGCTCCCAGCCTCAGCCTGATAGCCACACCCCACGAGGATCCACAGGGGAGGGTGGAACTTCCAAGCACGCGGACGGTGGCCCTCCTGGAACCGCAGCCGCCTCCTGCAGCTGGGAGCCTGGAGCTCCACGATGAGTCCGGCCGCTGGGCAAACCTGGCAGGGGTTCTGGCTCCCTGACACTGAGCGGGTCCCTCCCTGAGCCCGGGTTTCATCTCTGTAAAACGAAGGGCTGGACGGGTGCTCCCACAGGGCACCCCCCCCCCGCACCGAGTGTGCACCCACCTGGTCACGGTCGTACATATGCAGCAGCAGCCAGGTCTGCCTCGTCTTCTGAAACCTCCAGTTCTCGTGCTGCTGGGCCCAGCTGGGGAGGCAAGGACACGACGTCTCAGGTACTGCACAGGAGGAGCCGGAAGGCCTGCACCCACTGGCCTGGGTGGCCTTTCCTTGGCTGGGGGGGCGGGACACCTGCAGAGGACCCTCCCAGCGCGAGGGCGGGAGGGGGCTCTCAGGGTTCTGCACCAGGAGGACCGTCGCCCCCGCACGCCTGCTGGGGGCCCTCGGCCCTGACGGCAGGACCAGGGGGCACAAGGACACTTTCTTTCAGCCCTGCACGGCCATCGTTCCACGATCCTAACGTGAACACTCTGAATTTCACAAACTCAGTCCTTCTTCCAGAAACGTTTATCGTGCAGGACGGCAGGACCGCCGACTGGAGCAGGCGTGGCCTTCACGCCATGAGCTGGGCATCAGGGAGGAGCCAGGAGCCCTGACCCCAAGGGCCACGCAGGGGTCCCATCGGCCCAGCCTGCACGTCACCACCCAAGGGCCTCGGACGCACCGGGCCCCCAGATGATGAGGACGCTGCGGCAAAGCGCGGCTGGTCCCGTGGAGCCCAGGCTGCAGGGGCCCGCGGTGGAGGAAGCAGGCCACGTCGGGAGCTAGTGCCCAGGGGAGACCCGGACGCTGGGGCGGAGGCCCCGAGACGGACAGAGGTCTGTGTCTGGGACCCGGGCGCTGGCGGCGTGGAGTGGGCAGAGTGCGGGCTCTGGGGCTGCAGGACGGCGGGAGGGTCGGCCTCCCTAATCGCCCAGCCGGTTCACTCTCTCAGGACAAGCGGCCCCGTGGCTGGCGGGGCTGAGGCAGAAGCACACGCTTCACGCCTGTGGAGTTTCCCACATGCCGTGTCACGTGATGGCACGGCCACCCAGGCCCCGCCCCACATCTGCCCGGGGACCATGGGCACTTCGCGTGGCAGCCACCGACGAGCCGGACCTGGCCACAGCTCCTGGGGGACCAACACCCTGCCTGTGCCTGGAGTCCCGCCTCCAGCGCTTAGTGGCGAGGCCGGGGCAACGTGTGTGCCCACGACAGGGCCCAGCTCAGTCTTCTGCACCCGCAGGGGCGCCCCACCAGGAGGAGGGGGAAGGGAGGGAGGTGGGCGACTCGAGGGAGGGGAGGAAGAAAGGGAGAGAGGAAGGGCCACCGGGCTGGGGAGTCAGCGGCCCCTGGCCATCTCCTCAGGCTCCTCTGCTGGCCCGACTGGGAGGGCACGCTCTGTGTGGGCCGCCGCCACCAGTGGGACCGCTCCCTGCTGCCAGTAATGACGTAACTGTCTCTCGGCTCCAAACCCACCGCTCATCCTCTGCCTGCGAAAGTGGAGATGGGCCCTTCAAGACGCTTCCTTCCCAGACGGAACGAAGTTACACAGAAGATGCTGGACACACGGGGTGGGGAGGAGGGAGCTTCCTTCCGAGCGCGGGCAAGCAGCCCTCTCTGGTGTCCACGTCCACGGGGCCCCCGTGGTTCTGCAGTGCACGCTTCCCCGCAAGTGTGCTGGCGCAGCTCCCGTGACCTCCCTGCTGCCCGTGAGCCCCTACGCTCCCTGGGCTCGGCCCGGCCCCTCACGTCTGCTCCTCTGCAGTCTCCACAGGGCTCTCGCTCTCGCTCCAGCTAAGCAGTCTTTATAATAAAGAATGCCCCCGCACTGGCCCCAGTTCAGCTACTGTGTCGTTCCACCTGCATCGCGCCCTGGCCAACTCATCTGCCCTGGAAGACCTCGCTCTTCCCAGGGTCTCAAGGTCCCTCCTGAGCTGCCAGAGGGTTTGGGAGGGAAGGACCACCTCAGGCCTGGCTCCCTCACTGCTGCATTGGTGACGCAGACGAGCTGGGCATCGGCCCGAAGCACTCCCTCCTCCCTCCTCCCTGACCCCAGGGCTCTGACCAGGGTCACCTCAACCCTGTGGTCCGCCGGGCCCCAGAAGCGGCTCGGGTGTCTGGAGCATCGGACTGGCTTCAGATGGGCTGTCCGGGCCCACGGGGAGCAAAGGGCACCCGGCTGGAGGCCTGGGGGTGGTGCGGCCCCACGGAAATCCACAACGGACAGAGGAGCTCCCAGACACACCAGGACCACGTGAATGATGACCGAGTGACCACGGGGACCCCCAGCCCCGCCCAAAAATACCTCCCCAGAAGGCAGGGACCCACAGATGGAGCATCTGCGTGACTTTGGTGAGCAGGAGAAGTGAGAGGTCAGAGGTCAGCAGGGAGGGAGCGCAGGCCTCGGGGGTGAGGGCCGAGCCCGACCCTCTCAAGGGGGTGCTGCACCGCGAGCAGCTCCCATGAGGACGCGGCTCTCAGCACCGTGAGGTCAGGGCCGAAGGATGTTCTTACGACCCAGAGGGGTGAGAGGCAGGTACGTGCGCTGCCTGCGGTGCAGGACCCAGATGTGACGGCTGCTCTGAAGCCACAGCACCCCACAGCTTCTGGTCCCCTGGGGAGCGCTGGGCAGGGCCGTCTGAGCTGCTGAGTGGGTCCGCTGTCCCCTCCCCAGGACCACCGTCTTCAGAGCAGTCCCCCGAGTGACAGCGGAGCCTGCAGGTGCCTCTCTTGGCTGCCTTGTACGGCCGTGCTCACCACGGAAAATCTCACCTCAGCTGCAGGTGAAAGGTGCCGGGACGGGACCAGGTGTCAACAAGGGGCCTGCTGGCCACCCCCGTACCCCCCACCCCGAACACAGCCCAGGGCCAGGCCCAGGGTCAGGGGAGGCTGCCGGGCAGCTCCCTCCGCCGGTGCGCAGGCTGGGCCTCCCCTCCCGCTGGGCTCCACGTGGCCCCCACCGGCCAGCCAATGGTGGCCCCTGCAGTGCGAGGAAGGCACCCGGACTTCCCTGGGCGGGGAGGGAGGCACTGAATCGAAGGTGTGTTTCCTACAGGGAGGCGGGCAGATCTTAACGGGAGCAGGCCCCCACGAGGAAGGGACAGCGCGCGCGGAGATTCCAGCAGAGCCGAAGAAGGGCTGCTCCTGGGGGCTCAGGCAGGCCCAGCACAAGGCCCGAGGCTCCCCAGGGCACCCGTCCCGGTTACGGCTTGTGCCCCCTTTGCGCCAGAGCAGGCTCCGGCTGGGGCTGGGGGAATGGCAAGCCCCAGTCCATCCAGCAGGTGGGAGCCCTGCCCGGGCCCAGCGGGGCCCCAGGCTTGCGAGAGACGCGGGGTAGCGTCTAATGCTGTGCCACAACCTCACGGGCTTCAGAGACAGCAGGGGGAGCGGGAGGGGGACGGGGGCACGGAGGAGGCGGAGGCCTGGACCCTGGGCTGCCTGTGCAGCTGACTCATCGGTGCTCAGCCCGGTCCAGGAATCAGGAAGATTCCGCTTCGTACAGAGCCCGGGCGGCCGGGCAGCATCTCCTTCTTGGAAGACAGGGCTCTGAAACGCCCCCTCCCAGCCTATCGCTGGGTTCACACACGTCCTCAGGCCCCCCTGCCCTCCCAGAATCCTCTGCAGGGCCCCCAGGAACTCTGCTCTTGAACCGGCTCCAAGCCACCAACCCCAACCCTTGGCTGGATCTCGAGGACTCCACGAAAGAACACAGGTTCCTGGAGGGAGATGTGGGGTGTGTGCGACCTGTGACGAGAGTGATGGTGGAGACAGCAACAATGCTGATGGCGGCAATGACGATGGGGTGGTGACGTGGATGGTGATGGTGGGGGGGTGACGTGACTGGTGGTGGTGGTGACGTGAATGGTGACAGTGGTGACGTGGGTGCGGGTGGTGACGTAGGTGGGGTGACAAGGTTGACAGTGGTGGTGAGATGCCATCCTCAGCACAGGGCCCACGAGTCTTTCATGGTAGCTCCAAGGCCATTATTTTGTCAGGTTGTCACAACACTATGAGGGGCAGGTGAGTGAGACCCTTCACCTGCATTTTGCTGATTTGAGGTGGAGGCTGAGGGGTAGCCTTGCCCAAGCGCCCGCAACTACTGACCTGTCACCGCTGACCCCGACGGCTGAAGCTGCGCTTCCAGGCGCCAGACGCCCAGGCGGGGAGCAGGCGGCTCCCCTGGCCCCAGACACAGCCGCGGAGGCTGCGACCACCCGCCCCCCCCACCCCGGGGGCCCTGAGCCCCCAGCCCGCGTCGGTCTGCCTGCATCCCTACGGGGCCGCGCACCTGCACAGGTAGTCCAAGGCCAGTGCGGCCCCCGAGCGCCTGGCTGCTGGGCTCTGGGCCACGGAGATGCCCGCTTCCTGCAGCCGCCTCCGGGCCTCTTTCTTCCTCTCCTTCTTCAGCTTCCTCTCCAGGACCCTCTGCTCCTCCGGGGACGCGGCTCCCTGGAAGCAAGGGCACCACCATCAGGGCTTCGGGAGCAGGTGCCACCGCGGCTCCCTGGACCCCGTGGCCCACGCTGGGCCGCTCGTCCCGGGATCCCGGGGGAAGTCCTGCAGGGTGGGGCGGGTGCTGCACGCACCCGCCGAGGACCCCCCCCCCCAGGCTCCAAGGGCGGCAGGAGGTGCCTGGGAGAGTCTCTCTGGGGCTGAGCGGGAAGGAGGCGCTGGGACCTGTGATGCGATCCCCCACCCCGCAAACCAAACAAGAGCGGAGTCCAAGGTCTCCTGATCACCCCGGAGGCCAGACCCAGCGAGTTCACTGTGATGCAGGCCGGAAGCCCTGGGGACCCGGCCACGGCCCCAGCACTTCCAGGGAGGCCTCTGGCGCTGGCCCCGCACACCCAGCGTCCACAGCCCCCATCCCGGAGAGCAAGGCCCGGCGGGGACCCTCTCGTGCCGCGGCAGGCAGGCCGTCACAAGTGCCAATCCCTGGCCACCTTTGTGTCCCACCCCACTCCCGCTCCTTCCGGAATCTTCTCAAACCAAAGAGCTGCTTTCCCAGCTCCTCCTCCTCCGCAAACCATCTGGGATTTTACCTGCCGTGGAGCTTCAGGGCTGCGCCGGGTGACTCCTGGCAGCCCTGACACGGGACGCACAGCCCACCTGCCCAGGAGGCGCCTCCGTATGGGGCTCAGGGCTCCTCTCCCGGGGAGGAGTGGCGGCCCGCCGCCTCGCATGGATGCTCCACGCAGACCCGACCCACACTGCACTGCAGCCGGGCGGGGGGGGGGGGGGGGGGGGGGGAGGAGGGGGAGGGGAGGGGAGAGGGAGGGGGAGGGGGAGGGGGAGGGGAGGGGAGGGGAGGGGAGAGGGAGGGGAGGGGAGGGGAAGGGAGAGGGAGGGGAGGGGAGGGGAGAGGGAGGGGAGGGGAGGGGAGAGGGAGGGGAGGGGAGAGGGAGGGGAGGGGAGGGGAGGGGAGGGGAGAGGGAGGGGAGGGGAGGGGAGAGGGAGGGGAGGGGAGGGGGAGAGGCAGGGGGGCAGTGAGTGGGAGAGGGAGCAGGGAGAGGCAGGGGGACAGGGAGGGGGAGGGAGGGGCCAGTGAGGAGAGGGAGAGGGAGGGGGGAGAAGCAGGGAGACAGTGAGGGGGAGAGGGAGGGGGAGAGGCAGGAGGCTGGAACACCCTGGAGGACAGGGCAGCAGGGGCTCTGACCACACAGCTGCCCGAAGGGTGTGTGTTTGCTTTAAAAATCACAACCATGCCTGAAACACCAACGCCAGCATCAGCCAGACTTCCACTGACAGGGAATAAAATCAGATTTTTAAAACAAGGTATTCTTCACTGGAGTAACACTGGCTCATAACGTTATGTAAATTTCTACTTCTGCGGAGGCAACAGTGTGCTCACAACCAAACCTTTAGTTTCCATCTGTCACCCTGGGGTTGAGCCTCTAACTTGCCCCGCCCTCCCCCGTCCCTCCCCCGTCCCTCCCCTCTGGTAGCCACCACACTGATCTCTGCATCTTTGGTTTGCCTCCTTGTGTTTTAGATTCCACGTGAGTGAAATCACACTGTCTGACTTATTCCAGCACTACTACACCCTCCAGGCCCTTCCACGTTGTCACAAATCCGAAGTGGGGTGCACTGGGGTCTAGGAGACACACCCGCTGGCTCACAGAGAAGCTGGCACTAAAAGCAGCAGGCCAGCCCTGCCCCTCTGAGCCACACAGGGGGGCACTGCACCGGCCAAGAGGCCCTAAGTCCCAGGGAAGGGTCAGGGCTGGGGATTGGCCAACACTGACTCCCGAGGGAGGCCAGCAGGTTGGGCAGGTCTGGGAAGGGAATGGAAGGGTCAGAGGCATCTGCCCCCAGGGTGGATGCAACTCCCCCCATGGCTCCCACTGTCACTAGGACACGGTGGTATCCTCCAAATCCAGGTCCAGGCCCCTGCTGCCCAAGCCCCTCTGACCCTATGGGGTGCTGGCTGCTTCCCCGAGGCTAAGCCTGGTCACACAAGAGACGGGAGCCAGGTCCCACTCCCTGAGGGCTCTTGGGGTACTCTGCAGGCCCAGTGATGGCCCGAGGTGCCACTGTCCCCACGGAAGGGCACAGGAGGGAGGCTGGAGGGGGACATGGCCAGGGCTCTAGTGTGGGCCTGGGAGGGAGGGGACGTGGACCCCGGCAGTCCCATGGAGGGGGGCACCTGAAGGGTCCAACTGCCTCTCCTGGGGCTGCTGGCACGTCCAGCGTTAAGGATCTAGGTCTTGTGTTAGGCACCAACTCTGGAAACTACGAAAAGAGCTTCTTTCAATCACTCTCGCTTTGGCCGGTGGTGCCCCTGACGTGGCAGTGGGGGGAGCCCACACTCCGTGGCCCCCGAGAGGAGCTGTTCAGAGCCATGAGGCCCAGGGGCCAGGCAAGACACAGGGGCGCAGCAGCCAGGGGAGCTGGGGGCCCGGGGCAAACGCTGAGCTAACTGGACTCTCAAGAAAAGCTAGAAACACATGTTTACAGGTGAATCTCCTAAACTTTAAATGCTGGCTATTCCAAGTAAACAACGTAGGCTACCGGGCCAAACCCTGGTGTGGACCACGTGAGGAAGCCAGCACCTCTGAGCCCCTGGGCTCTGCACACCTGCCCAAGCCCCAGGGACGGTCCCCCTGTGGGACCTGTGTCCTTTTCCTAAACCCACTCAGGCCTGCGGGCCCCCGCCCCTCCCGCTGGTACTGCTGGCGGGGGGACAGCCCACGAAAACACCAAGACCATCTGGAAGGAACGCAGGAGTCCACAACCGCAGCCTGTGAGGGCCCTTCTGGGGACCAAGTTTCAGGGAAAGGAGAAGCCTCACCCCCAGAAAGCCCTGCGGACCACAGCCACCCCGGGACTCCCCACAGGCCAGGCCCACTCCTGGGGAAGGCCTGGGGGCAGCAGGGTCAGTGCTGTTAACACGACTGCTCTCTGGAACACAGACCCCATCTCCCCAACTTAGCACAACCACGGGGAACTGACCGCTGGGGTCTCCTCGGAAGCACCACACCGCGCTGCTGCTCCAGACAAAACACAGGCCCCCCCACGAAGTGAGGTGAAAGCTTAAGCTTCAGCAACATACTCCCCTCTCCAATTAGAGCTCTTCAGGCTATGTTTCAAAGGGCACAAAAACAAGTCAACCGGTGTGGAAGGCCTCTGGCAGGATGTGCACCCAAGCTGGTAAGCCACGGCCACCCTGGAGGGCCCCGAGGGACCCTGGAGGACCGCGGTGGAGCCTGGAGGGCCCTGGAGTCCAGGCACAAATTGCATCCACGCATGAACGCCGCCTGCGCGCACCGTATTAAGTAACGCAGCACACGGGTGATGAAAGGCGCATTTAGCACTTAAATCCTTACCGGCCTCTGGGCAACATAGGCACTGAGTACATCCAGGAAATGCACTAAATAAACAACAAAAGGAAACGTGCTGACTTCTTACGGGAATAGCGACAGAGAGAAAACACAACTACATGAAGGAAGCATCCAGCCCCGTGACTCTGGGCAAGAGACACAGAGCAGAAACGGCATGACCTCGATCTGGAACGGTTTCCACAGGCTCACTTCAGGCAGAGAACTCTCTGCTTTGAAGAAGGACAGGCTCGGGTCCTTCAGGCCAGGAGGCCCATCAGCCCTTGTCCACAAGCAGGGCGCCTGGACCCCTGGCGGGCCTCGTGCTCTGGCCACTGGCCCTGCCCTGCCCCCGAGACAGGCAGTGTCGCCGGTCACACCCCAGCCAGAACCAGAAAGTGAAAACCCACAACCCTGCCCCTATAGGAGGACCCCGGGGAGCCCAGGGGGTCCTGCAACTTCAAGGCACTGGAAGCACCAGCAGAATGTGCAGGGGGACCCCCTCTCCCTCCGTGATCCCTTGAAGCGAGGCTGGCACCGACCACTGGCGCCACAGACTGGACTTCAGTCTCCAGTTCCTTCGTTGAGGCCTGGCCAGGAATGCAGATGAAAACGGGACACTCTGGAAGGACGGTCACCGTGGGACCGCTGCCACCACGGGAGGACCCCTTGCCTCGCACCTCCCCAGCCATTTCCGTGATGGGGACAGGCCTGCCCTGCCCCTGCCGGTGACGCTACGGGGGTGGGGGGCTGAGGCCAAGATTCAGGGAGTAGCACCACAGCCTCGGTCCCTGGCCTGTGGGCGCGGGGCCATCAGGAGACACTGACAGGGCAGGCGTCCTGCAACGCTCCATCGACCGGGCACAAGTGGCCCCCCATCCCCACTGCCTTGTGAGGGTGTCCCAGGTTACAAACGGGCCTCTCTTCCAGCCACCTTTTTCCTTCCCTCCAGTCTCAGGGAGCAAAGTCTTCCTCTATGAACCAAGGCTGACCCAGGAGGGTGGGGCAGGCCCGGCACAGGCCCGGGAGGGCACAGAGGAGCCCGTCTACTAGATGGGTCGGTTCTCCTTCTCTGGGGTCCTCCTGCACCCCGACCACGTGTCAGGCTTTCTCGAGTTGTGTGTGCATTTGGAGGCGGGCGGTCCTGGGGACCCTTCTGTCCCACTGTGGTTCCCCCCGCGGCCTTTCAGGCCCCACTCTGGGAGGGGCGCCTAGACCACCACAACCTCCCCGACCTCCCGTGTGGGCTCCCACTGGCCTGGCTCGGACCCTCTAATCAGCTCCTGCCCAGGGCTCTGAACTGGATTCGCCCGGAGGCCCCAACACACAGGAAGGGGTGGGGGTCTGGCTCTCCACACTGGGGGTCACGGGTCTGTGGGAGAGCCAAGGAAGGAAAGGTCAGCTGGGGTGGCCTGAGACGGGCCATGCTTGGGGGGCCCCTGCTGCCTCGTGCTCACAGGTTACACTACACAGCTGCGGGGGACAGTGTAGCCCGGGAGGGGGTCTCCTGCCTGCAGACCCTCTGGTCCCCCACCAGCTCAGGAAGAGAAGCGCGGGGAGCCAGGCAGTTCTGAGCCCCGTGCTGCCGGGGCTCCGTGCAGGGGCCGTTCTCTCCGCCTCCGAGCTCAGGCCCAGAGCCAGGTCCTGCTCAGCTGGGAGGCGGGGGGGGGGCCCGGGGCCGGACGACTGACAACGGGATCTCTGATCCTGATGCCAGCAGAGCTCGGGGAGCCCCAGGGGCGTGGGCTCAGAGGGGCCAACACGGTGGGGAGAAGGCAGTGCCCGTCACCCACGTGTTCCTCAGAAGCCTCCTACTTCAAAGAGCATCGGACTCAGCGTCAGGGCCCAGCTTCCCTTCTATCACCCGGCAAGTACCACTGGGCAGTGGTGGCCGCGGCCGTGCTTGAGGAGGAGGCTGCACTTGGCTGGAGCCAGCAGTGCAGGGACCACCCCCCGGTGGGACTTCCCGGCCGGGGTCGGGGGGGCTGCTCCTTGCTGACCACTGACACACAGGGACAGGGTCATCGGCCAGCCTGCTGACAGCGGAGGCCGGGGTGGGGCCCCTAACCCACCCACTCCGTCCAGGCGAAACCCATCAACCACAGAATTAGGGGACTAGAAAAGTGTGCGTTAAAAATTCTTGCCAATGAAACATAAGCCTGAACCAGGGATGAGCTGTAAGGCGTGACCTGACCCCAGTGTGAGGGCTGGGTTTAGGTTCAAAGTGACCCTGAGGTGGCAGGGGCAGGGGCCCGGGCAGCACAAGCAGTCCAGCCACTCGGCTCAGCTGTCTGTCCACAGGCCAGACAGCGTCCCCAAGGGCACGGCGACTCTCCAGAGGTGGTCAGAGCGCAGGTCCCCGCCAGGCAACCCCCCCCCCCCCCAGAGTGATCCTTAACCACAGGTCTCCGTCCAAACACCGCTGAGGCCAGAAGCACCGGCTTCTCTCCCGGAAGTCCCATGGAGCCGGCTGAACCTTGAAGCGACGGGAGCTCAGGGGTGGAAGGGAGGGCACCTAAGAGGAAACTGGTCCCAGACTTGGCGCCTCCCCAGGCCACACAGCCCCCTCTTCCTTCCGCTTCTGAAGCCAGGCATCCGCGGGCAGGACGCCCAGTCCCCGCCTGCAGTTCCTTTGAGACACTGCTTCAGCTTGAAAACTAAACCTTAACCAGGAGCATTACTGCAATTATTAAAAGTCAAAAGGGAAACTCATGGTAGCCAATCGATTCCTTTTTCCTTTCCTGAAAACGATGAAGAACAAAAGAGGGAGTGTTTCCTATAATATTTAAGTAAAACTTTGTGTTTTGAAATAACTAGACGCAACTTGAAGGACAACACAGACGCCATGAGCCTTCCCCCCCACAGCTTCCCTGCAGAACAAGAGCAGAAACACACAGGAGACACTAAGATTTCAGTTACAAATTGTTAGATTCTTTAAACGCTCATTCCCCCAACCTGTGAGTGATGCTGAGTCTCCTCTGCTAATTCAGAAATAGAAACAGTGATATGTACCCTCTTCATTTTATTTGCAGTACTCTGATTAAAACTAGACCAATTCCAGGGAGTTCCCCGGTGGCCTAGCGGTTAGGATTCCGGGCTTTCATTGCTGCGGCCCGGGTTCAATCCCCGGTCAGGGGACTGAGATCCCACAAGCCTCGCAGCTCCGCCAAAAAAAAAACCAACCCAATTCCAAACAACTTCAGAAAGCATGCACACAACGCAGGACGCTGCTCTCATCAACCCAGCGAGCGGCTGGGCCGGGCAAGCAGGGACGCTGCGAGCGCTGTGGGCCGTGGGTGACGGGCCCGGTGCCCTGCAGAGCTGCCGCTGCTGCTGCCGGTGCCGGTGCTGAGGCAGACACGGGCTCTGGCCTCAAGGAGCGCACGGCCGGAGGTAAGTGAGCTCCTGGAGGACAGGGACAGCGGCTGCCCCGGGCTGAGCGGCCGTTCAGAGCAGGGCACAGCTCCTCCATCCAGATGCTGCAGACACCAGACGTTTTCAAATGCCTGAACCAGGATACACAAGCACAGGGGCCCACGCTGAAACAGATACCAGATCACAGGATACAGCCTCTGCGCTTCATTACCGCACCCAGGGCAGATCCACGTGAGGTGACGCTGTGAGAGATCCCCGTACAGTACATGAGAGCCTGGCCCCGCCCCCCGCCCGCCAGGGCCACTGTGGTCTGCTGTCAACACGCACAGCACAAGGAAACGCTCAACCCCAGTGGGTCCCAGGATCAGTGAGAAGGAGCCCCCAAGAAACCTGCCCAGCGCCGCCCCGCCTGCAGCCCTGGGCTCTACCACCACACAGCCCTGGGAGGAAGGGCGTCCTTTCCCTGGCCCACGTCTCTCCCCTTCCCAGCCCATCACCCCCTGGTCCCCTTCCACGTGGGTCTTGGACATTATGACGAAACCGTCAGACGCTCTTGGCCAGAAACACACGCGGATCCCGCTGGAGCCCAGCTCCTGGGTTACAGAGGAAGAGGTGAGGGTTTCGAGGGGTGGGGGGGTCGCCACGGCCACGGCCCAGGCGGGGGGGCTGTGCCACCGAGGGACGGTGGCCCTTGCGGACAGGCCAGGGCTCTGGGAAAGGTCTTCCACATCAACCATTTCAAAGCCTGTGGCCTTGGCTGCCGGCAGGACCTGCCCCCCACCTGGGCTGGAGACACTGGCCCTTGTCAGAGACCAGCTTCAGAACAAAAAACTCTGAGCACGGCTGCACGCTCAGCGGGCCGGGGGCATCGGCGACCAGAAGACTTAACTTCCATTCTGCTTCTCTCGTAACCCAAGGATTCAAATGAACGTGTGTTACGTGCCACCGTGCACTTGGAAAACCAGAAGACACACGAAACACAGATCGGGGTGCCAAAGCCAGGGAGCAGATGACCACCCCGAGCCTCAGCCTGGATGACGGCAGGACTCCTGGCTCTCCCGAGGCCGTGCTGTGATGACCAGCCTATAAAACCCTCTCAAGGTCCCCCAGAGCCTCAGCCTGGATGATGGCAGGATTCCTGGCTCTCCCGAGGCCGTACTGTGATCAACTTCTCATCTCCTCTGGACGGGGGTCACGGCCAGCAAGGACAGCCTCTCTGCAAGGCCCACACCTGCAAGAGGAGGGGGGGCGGGCAGGACCCCCTCTGGCCTGTAGACAGCAGGAGGCCTGGTTTAACTGCCCTGAGACAGGAACCGTGTTTACAGAGATCAAATTCGTTTCTGGAAGCAGAAAGTCCTGAGATATTTACTCATTTTACCTTTTCACAGGCTGTCCATCCGTTCCTGCCCTTGGATGGACAATGGAGCAAAGCCAGGCTACAGCTTCGGGGGAGAGCCAGGATGGGGGAGATCCCTCGGCTCCCTTCAGAGGCTGCGGTCTAGGGAGGAGCCGGGGGGAGAGGCCACAGGGACACGTGGTCAAAGGAGAGCCAAAGCCAGTAGGTGCACGGACAGGTCAGCCCCAGCACGCGAGGCCCAGGGCCTGGATGCGGGAACCTGGTGCACCCAGCACCTCCCCCACCAGGCACCGTGTCCGACAAGCCCGGGCCTGGGGCCTCGGGGGACACAGGCTGAGCTGTGGCCGAGCTGCCGCAGGCCTGTGGGGGAAGGGTGAGGAGCACCCGGCTCAGGTGTAACATGGGCACCACAGGCTGGGGGCGGGGTGGTCACGTGCTGCTGAGGTGCGGCACGGGGACCTCAGGGCCACTGAGGTCTTAGCTGAGACCCCAGACCCCACGGCAGAGGGGGCAGGAGAACAGAGAAGATGCAGCACATTCCATCAGGGAGAGCTCCAGCCCAGCAGGAACGAAGCTGGTAGGAGGGCCACACGATCTACCCCTCCCCTGGCAGCACTTCCATTTCCAGAGCAGTTACCCTGCTTCCCCATGAGCCCCGGGGCGGGGCGGGGGTGGGCTGAGGAGGTCCACTGATTCTTCTTACCAGGCATTTATGGGAGGTGGCTTTCGTTGGCTGACTTTTAGCAGGAACCTGGCTCCTACACACCCAGTCTTTAAGGCCTCCTGAGGACAGGAAGAGACTGTCACCCACCCCCACTGCCCACTGGAGACCTTCATTCACAGCCCCAAGGTCTCCCACCAGCAGGCCCAGGACAGTGGCCCAGGGCCAGGACCCCACACCCCCTCCTAGCTGCAGACGGCACAGGCCTTCGTGGCCCCCAGATCCCAAGGGCCACCCGCTCTCACTGCTTCCCAGAATCTCGGCTAAGCTTTCGGGTTGATCTCGCCCATATGCAGGGAGCAAACAGGCCCTGGCTGGTTGGCCTCTGCAGGAGCTCTGATGTCCACGCGCAGGACCAGCCCGTGGGCCCTCCTTGGTTCTAGGCAGGAGGATGATGTACAACCCTCCCCATCGCTTTCGCTGCTGAGAGGCCAACACAGGCTTGGGGCCCAGCTGCGCTCTGCACGGTCAACAGCCTAATGTGGACTGTCCCGTTATCGGAAGGCAAAGATCACACAGGGTCTGCTTCGTGTATTCAGAGAAGCTGCCCCCGGCTCTGTAGGCCCCGGCCACGCCCACCTCCTCCCTGCAAGAAGCTGCTTTCCTTCCATTTTGGAAACGTGTGACTGACCAGGAGTTCAGGCTGCATTTTGTGTGTAACCTGGAAATGCAGTTCCGGGAGATGGACAGCCAGCGTGGGCAGAGCTGAGCGGAACATCAAGCCAACGAGCTGCGAGTCTAGACATAACGTTTAACACATAGAGAGCGTAACTTCCAGCAACTTCTGAAAGACTAGCAGACAGTCGTTCCTAATCTGACAGTACTGATCTTGCCATTTTAATGAAAAGCATACCACGAGACCACAAAGACCTCTCTCCCCCCCATACTCGAGGTGGGCCTGGGGCGCCAGGCTTCCCACAGCGTCCGACGCTGCTTCCCTCAAAGCAAAAACAATCCCACTTTTGCTCAAGATTTTCAATTACGTTTTCACCCCGTGTCAACCCAGCAGACTCTGGACTGTCTTCCCCAGCGGCTTCTGCGCCTTGCGTCCTTGGGAGAGAAAACTGCACGACCGGGCACAGAGTGGATATACCCGTTTGGGGCCGCGTCCTAACCCACCTCCACCGCGGGCCTTACAGGGGCCCAGCTGCCCGCCAGCCCCACAGGCACCAGGCTGCAGGCTCTTCAGGCAACAAAACAAAACAAAACATGTTAGTGGCTCCAAAAGAAGGAAACGGGAAAATCCAAAGGCTTCGTTAAACGTGCAGGTAGCACCTCACGATGTCGGCTCCATCCGCTGTGCTCCATCCGCTGTTAAGTGTAACTTCCAAAGTCATTTCATCACACTAGGAAAATACCCCCCACACTTTGTAAGAATTCCTGAGTGTAACAATGAATTAAAAAACTAAACACTCACAGTGCCAAGCAAAGAGCTACGCATACCCAGGTAACTTCACAAGCAAAATGGTAGATGCCCTGGTGGGTTCCGCCCCCAAGCCCTGACACTCAATGCGCTCCGTGGCGGTGGACCTCGCAGGGCTAAGGCCTCCGGCTATAAAGGCCCCGAAGGCGGGTCGCCAACGGTGATGACAGCCCAGCCTGGGGGAGGGGGCAGCGACGTGGTCCAGACCACTCCCCGTTCTTACAGAGAGAAGGTGGGGCCGGCAGAGCCCAGGGGACTGGCGCGGGTCCCGGGATGGAAGAAGCAGCCCACGGTCGGCGGGCACCCAAGGCCTCGCCCGGGGAGAGGGAGGCGCGTCGAGTCGCGTCTCAGAGCCCCGGCCCCACGCAGCCTGTCCGCGGTTCAGGACCCCGGGCCCGGAAGGCGGGGCGCTCCGGACCCTCTCGTCTGGAAGCGGGACTAGGCGGGCCGGGCCCCTCCTCCTCCCCGCCCCCACCCCGGTTTCGGGTCTCCAGGGCGCCGCCGAGACCCCGCCCCGCCCTGCAGGACGGACCCCCGCGCCCCCCAGCCCCGCGGCCTGCTCCCGGCCCGGCGCACTGACCTCCGCGTCCCAGGCCGCCAGGTGTGCCCGGGAGCGCGGCACCTCCCGGCCGCCGCAGCCCCCGCGCACTGCGCATGTCAGGCCGGCTAGGCTCGGCTGGAACCAGATCCAGCCGGCTGGGCGGTGACGCAAGCACGCGGCTGGGCGCGTGGGCGGGACTGCTGGCGGGGCGGGGTCAGGAGGTGGGCGGGGTCGGCCCTGCACGGGGGTTGGGGGGCGAGGACCACCCCTCCCCTCCAGGCCGAGTGGGCGGCGGCTGCTGCTGCGCGGCCCCGGGCGGGGGAGGGGGAGGGGAGGAGGAGGGACCTCCGGGCCAGGGGAAGGCCCGGCCCAGGGCTCCGGGCACTTCCCGGCCCACAGCTCGGCCGCCGAGTGGCAGACGCTGAGCCCCCGCCCAGGGGTCTGCCTGTGGCTCTCCTCACGGCGCGGTGGCCCGGGCTCCCTGGCAGGTCCCCACAGGGGAGGCAGGAAAACCACGCGGTGCAGTTAACACGGACGCGTCTGCCGACCACAGGCTCGGTCCCCACCCCCCCCATCTCCACCCCCTGCAGCCGGGTAACCTGGCCTGCTGTCGCCTCCCAGGGCGCCTGCGCATGCGCTTCCCCTGACTGGAGCGCTCACTTCCAGCGCCTGTCAACCCTCAGCTTCGGGGAAGCCTTCTCTGCCTCACCCGCCGAACCCGCTGTGTAGAGCCCCTAGAGCTCCACCCCCCCAAACTGAGCTCCACAAGCGCGAGGCCGGGTCTGCCCACCGCAGACCCACCCAGCAAAAAGCAGGTGCTCAATAAAGGCTCACGGAGTAAATGAATGAAGGTGTCCTTCTCCTAAGACAATACTGCAAATCAATTTTTATAGTCCGAGGAAAACCACGCTCCCGCAGCCGGAGCCTGCTGAACCCGCCCAAGGCCTGCAGCAGGCTCTGGAGGCGGGGCTGGTTTCGGGGGGCTGCTCCGGCACCCTGGCGTGAGGACACGCTGTCCCCTGGGTGCTGAGGCCGTGCGCTGGCTGGCGGGTGTGGGTGTCCCAGCTTCCCAGCCCGATGAGGACCTCCCAAGGTCCCAGAGCCAAGCCTGCATCTTTCTGTGCGTTTCCTCTTGGCCGTTTCCCCAGCACCCAAGGCTGGTCCACACACAGAGGCTCCTCAGGAGTGCTGCTAGGGACAGGGACAGGGACAGGCACGAGGCGGGGGCGGGGGCCAGAGCTGGGTGGGGGAGGAGAGTGGAGGGCAGGGCAGGGACTCGCTGGCCCACCAGCACAGTCGCACCTCTGTGACCCTGTTTAAGCCCTGGGGACGCTGGCATCGGCATTCTCACTTTACAGATAAGGAAACCGAGACTCAGAAATGCTAACACAAACAGTGTCAAGATTCGAAGCCACAAGCCAGTCTCGTGGAATGGACCCCACTTGGGGTCTTCCGAGTCATAGAGGATCTGAGTACTGATTTCCCAGTGCATTTCCTGTGTCAGCCCTGCAACCCAAGAACCCCCAATCTGGTTTCTTCACGGTACTATTCTGGTGACTCTAATGGGCCACCGTGGGAGGCTGGACAAAGGAGAGAGCAGGAGGGGAAGAGCTGGCCTGGGGCAGGGTGAGGGGCGGACACCACACACAGGGACACGCAGCGCAGAGGGAGCTTCGTGCCCGCTTGTCTCACGCTCCCAGCCGCCCTGTTACCTACGCTGTGCAGACGACGTAAAGGGTGTGAAACGGGCCGGGTCTGCCGCTCCCGACCCAGCTCCTTCCCAGGCCCTTCTCTGCCCAGGGACCTGCCTGCAGGACACACTCTGTCCCCGCAAGCCCTCACACAGAGGCAGGTGGGGCTCACCCCCAGAAGGTGCTGCTGGGCTGTGCTACCCCCTGGTTGTCTGTCTCTGGCCTGTGTCAGACAGCAGCAGGCACAGGGCCACTCAGTGCACCCTGGGGCTACCTGTAGGGACCCCAAGAGAAAGGGCGCTTGGTCCAGCCCCGAGGGCCTTCATGGCCAGAGTCCAGCTGGTGGAGCGGGACAGTGTGGCTGAGAGGCCTGCCTGCCGTGTGGCCCCGGCAGCAGCACACTGGGTCTACCTCTGAGGGGCCACCGAGGCCCTAGAACCCCATGCAACTTGGCCCAGCAGCCAGGAAGCATGGGTACATAACAGACCTGGATGCATTCCACATACATTTGTTAAGCAACACCTTCACATGAGATGTTCTTCTAAGTGCTAAGCTTACTGTGGGGAACGCCTGCTACCACAAACCATGTTCCAGTGCCCCCACAACTCCTATATCATAATGCTACCGCCCACCCCGCGATGGCACTAGGAGGTGGGGCCTTTGGGAGGTAAGTAGATCCCGAGGATGGGGGCCTCGTGAAGGGGATCAGTACCTTCATAAGGGAGGGCACTGGCTGTCACTAAGAGAGCTAGCTCCTCACCCCTCCACCACGTGAGGACACAGCAAGGAGATCAGGGAAGAGAACCCACCGGACACCAAAACGGCCAGTGCCTTGGTCTTGGGCTTCCAGCCTCCAGAACCGTGAGAAAGGCATCGGTTCCTTAGAAGCCACCCAGCCTACGGCATTTTGTGATAGCAGCCTGAACTAAGACCCCCCCTGCCATAGTTAGACTGCCCTGAAAGGCTATAACACTAAGGAGGAAATTAGGGACAACAGACAGAGAGTCGGTTGACTTACATTGTCATTTAAAATGGCTGGAGGAGGACGGAGGTCAAGGAGACAGCGTCAGGACAGTGACACCTGAGACCCAGAGGTGAGGGCACAGCCACGGATATTTGGGAGAGAGGTGGTCCAGGCAAAGGGAGCAGGCAGCCACATCCCGGGGAGGGGGCACAGAGGCCCATGTGAAGCAGAGGAGAAGCCAGGATGGCTGGAGGTGTGGGGGGCAGAGTGGAACAACTCTGCCGAGCTGGTGTTCCAGAAGCATGAAGTTGCCACCAAAGCCTCCCCCAAGGCAGTAAGAACAAGTTCTCGAAACCAGCACCCCAAGATCATGGGGATCATTCGGAGTCATTCAGCGAAGAATAAATATGTCCCACGCAGACATTATTAGCCAGAACGTCCGGCCCATCAGCGAGCACAGTGTTCCCGGGCTTGGCACCTCCCGAGAACCAACCACTGGTGAAATCACAGGAGATGCTGCAGGGGGTTTGGAACACCCGCCTGGATGCCCGCATCTGCTCGCAGCCCCCAGAGCTCCCGCACAAACCCCTTCCCTCACACGTGGCCCCGCCAGCGGGTCAGGCCCTGCTTGGAAGCATTTGGCGGGTGGAAATCGTGAGTGCGCGTGTGAGTATGGGGGGAGCCCCAGCCCCAGGGGAGCAGGGTCCGCCGTCGGCCACAACAAGAGGAAGCAAAGTGCTGCTCAAGGTCTTGGTGCAGCCGGCCCGCCAGCCCCTCCAGGGACGGCCATCGCAGGGCCTGGCTGTCACTAAAGCTATCGCAGGCCTGACTCCAGAACCTTGTGTCCAAGCCCAGATGGTTTCGCTGGAATTCTATTAAACACTTAAAGAGGAATTAACACCGATTTTATATAAGCTCTTCCAGAAAACGGAAGCAAAGGAGCCATTTCCCAGTTTGCTCTGGGAGGCCAGTGTTACCTTGCCACCAAAGCCAGACAAAAATAGTACCAAAGGAAAAAGAATGAAAGAGAGAGTAAAATATAGACCAAAATCTCTCATAGATGTAAATGCAAAAACCCTACTCAGCGACATAGTAAAAAGTTATACACCATGACCAAGCAGAGTTTATTCCACAGACGCAAGGCTGGCTCAGTTTTCAAGAATCCATCTAATAAACCCATCATATCAACGGGCTGAAGAATAAATATCACATGATCATATTAACTGACGCAGAAAAAGCGTGTGACAAAATTCAAAACTCATTTATGATATACATTCTCAGAAAACTAATAATAGAGGAGAGCCTCCTCAACTTGGTATGTAACATGTAAAACTGCCCCCTCCCCCCACCAGCTTGGGAACAAGGTGAGGAGACCCACCCTCACCACTGCTCTTCAACACAGCACTACATGTTCCAGCCAGGGCAAGAAAGCAAGAAAGTGCAAGCGAAGGCACTCGGATTGGAAAGGAAGAAATACAACTGCCTATATTTATAGATGGCATGACGGTCAACATAGAAGAGCCCAAGGAATCGACACACTTTTCCCATGTATGTCTTATTACTGCAGCACGGTTTGTTGAAAAGACTCTCCACTGAATTACTTTTACACCTCTGCCGAAAATCAAGGTGCGGACGTGGGACAGTTTCTGGGGTCTCTATTCAGATCCGTGCCTCTCCCTCCATTAATACCACACTGTCTGTTTTTGCTTACCATTAATAAACAGATTTATTTGGAAATTTCTAAACCTGCCATAAGTGGCGCTCGCCAAGCCCTAGGCCCACCCTCCTTACCAAGCTCCGAGGAGCAACAGTCCTTCCCACCTCTCCCCTTCACCTCCCCCTGCCTTCCACCAAGCACGCCCACCCACACCTCAGGCCACGGCAGAGAACTAGAGTGCGGTCTCCCTCTAGGAGGCATTACCCCTGGGCCCAAGAGCCTGGGTGGCAGCCCTCCGGCATCGCAGGAGATGATGGCGGCCAGAGGTGCTTGCATAGGGTTAGGAAAGAGAATAAGGAAGGAGGCACCTGAAAAACCCCAACTTACCCCTGAACAAAAGCTCCTGCGTGGAAAAACCTGCTCCACGAAGAGTGCAAATGCCCAAAGGGTACGGAAAACCAGCAGCAAGGCTGGGCTGGTAGGAATGGTACCACACTGCCATGTTAAATTCAGTTTCAGCATTCAGAGCGAACGCACAGAAATACGGTTGACTTCTGTATGTTGATCTTGCGCCCTGAAATCTACTGCACGTCTCAGTGATGGCCATCCATCCAAGGCAGAGGGAGCAAGGCCATGGGTGGGGAACCAGCCTGCACGAATGTCCAGCATCTAGCCTCGGCCCTGAGCCCACGCTTTTCTGTATAGGGGAGCCTGCCAGACCCAGCCCCCATCATTTCCACAGGTCACGTGGGGTAAAACCCCCGACCCCCACCCACCCTCCTCTGAGTCCTCGGGCAGGACCCTGGCACGGGGCAGACTGCCTTCCCCACATGGCTCGGCCAGACCTTGGGCCTGGGACCCTTCACTGTAGTGGGGATGGCGCCCTGGCTTCTGGGGCCACGCCTGAATGGCAGGTGGCCAGCAGACTCCGGGATGCCCCCGGCGCGGGCTGCTGAGAGGAAACCCCGGGCCATGCACCCTCCAGCGACCCTGCTCCTGCTCTCCAGGAAGCACTGTGTCACGTGCACTATTTTTTTAAATTAAGTAATTAATTAGTTTAACTAATTTATTTTTGGCTGTGTTGGGTCTTCATTGCTGCACGTGGGCTTTCTCTAGTTGCCGCGAGCAGGGGCTACTCTTCATTGCGGCGCGCGTGCTTCTCATTGCGGTGGCTTCTCTTGTTGCAGAGCACGGGCTCTAGACGCGTGGGCGTCAGTAGTTGTGGCGCCCGGGCTTAGCTGCTCCGCGGCATGTGGGATCTTCCCGGACCAGGGCTCGAACCCGTGTCCCCTGCATCAGCAGGCGGATTCTTAACCACTGTGCCACCATGGAAGCCCCACGTGCACTATTTTTAATGTCGATTAAAGGTTTGCGAAGAGAAAAAATAAACTCCCAGAATAAAAACTCTGGTTCTTTCCCCTCCTAACCCCAGATTCGAGGTGCGTGCCTGCGAGGTCCTACCCGGCAGCAGCAGCAGCAGTGCTCAGTCTGGCAGCGATCGACGGGCTCCCTCGAGGGACAGGGCATGACAGAGGCTCCCCGCCAACCGTCAGCAAGACAGCGAGTCCTGCTTTGTGAACCCCCTCCTGCAGGAGGAGTGGAGGGGTGAGCGCACATGGGGCAGGACGCAGGTCCCAGCAGGCGGCCCCGGGACGTGCTCAGGCCCACCACCCTCCCTCTTTTCTCCTCTTTCTGTTATTAAGGGAAGTGTGGTGACCCCCTGTGTCCAATGGTGTGGCCCATCTCCCCGTCCGCCCCTCACTCCCAGACGTCTCATCATTTCTTCACACGCACCTGGAACACTTCAGTGTACGGCTCTGATGTGATCCGTGTGTTTTATACCACACACACACACATACACACACGCAGTTCACACAAATAAAAGCACACGTGACTACAGCGGAGCAGCTTTTTCTAAGTAACGGAATATCGTCATTGATTGCGTTATTTGGAAGCCGGACCGTGAGCTCTTCTTGGCTAAAAGTGTGGCAGAAAAGTTTCGTCAGCAGAGCTGGGTGACGTGCTCCCCTGACTCTGGGAGCGCTGACTTGACTCCTTGGGAAGGAGCCTCTGACGCTGCACCGCGGAGGCCGGCCTCCCAAAGTCAGACGACGACTGGGCGTCGCACGGGCTCCCACCATCAACTTCCTCCACGTCCTCGGCTCCGAGGGAAGATCCAGCTTCGAGAAAACCACCGAGCAGACGTGGCCCTGTAGCCACGCTGGCTCTTCTCCTCCAGGACCGCTCAGACGTCCACGGGGAAACCCGCCCTATCCAAGCGGGGGAGCACCCTGGGGCCCACGGGCGGGGCTGCACAAAGGCTGAGGCGCTGCGCCCACCGCAGACGACGGACAGGGAGCACGAGGGGCCACCAAAGCCGACCGACCTGGTACTGACCTGGGCTCCAGCCCACGAGCGTGGCAGGACCCTGTGTAGGTCAGTTCCTCTCGGAGCCTTGGTCTTCCCACCTGCAAAGCGGAGCTGCCGAAGCATCCCCGGGAGCTGGGGGGCGCTCTGATGAGGCTGCCGGGCCGCACGGAGCCCCAGCTGTCTGCTCTGGCCAGGGGTCTGTTATCCCCTGGACCCCGGCCTCTCTAAACCGGGCCTGGTGGCCACTGGGAATCCCACTCAAGTGCAGGAAATCACTCCGTAAAGACTGTGGCACAAGGCCAGCCATCGGGGCCCCTTCCCAGGTCCCGCGGGCACCGCGGGCGACCTCGCCCACGACTACCCGCTCGCCCTGCACCCTCGTGTGGTGCAGAGAATAAGCAAGCTCAGCGCCTGTTTCTCTTGGACACAAGAGCCGACGTGGCTGAACAGCCGGGGCCGCGACGAACCTCAGTTAAGCACATCGCGGGTTAACCTACAATCCCCGCAACGATCCGCGCTGCTGCTGCTGGGGGAGGGGCGCCCAGGTGCGGAGCCCCCACGTGCCCGTGCTCCCCCTGCATGCGCGTGCCCCGTAGCGGGGGTGGGGGCGTGCCCTCGTCTCCCCACCCGCGGCTGGAGCGGCCGTGCGAGAGCCGGGGCAGCTGAGCTGGCGAGGGCTGCAGAGCAGCGGCAGCGCGGGGCAGTGCGGCGCCGGACTCGGAGTGGGCAGCGGGGCCCGTGCGGCGCGTCCGTAGGGCGGCATCCTCGCCACAGCCGCCGGCTCGGACACGGAAGAGACACAGCCAGGCTCGTGGCCCACCACCGTGGGTCGGTGGTCCCTCGCACATGGAGGCCAGGATGAGAAGACGGCCACGGGGCAGGGGAGGGCAGGCCGCTGTCGGGTGAGCGTTGGGACACCTGAGAGCCGGAGGGGCTGCCCCATTGCCTAGCCGGCCGCCGTCAGGCGGCCGCCCAGGGGCTCTCGGGAGGGGCCACATTTTCCAGGCCTAAGAAGCACCACGAAGGCCGTGCCAGGGCTGCTAGGTGTGCGGGGCGCTCGTCGGCCTCAGGCTAGACGGAGCACCGGGACCAGGCCTCAGCCTCGGTGGCCCTCCTCCAGGCTGGCCCAGCCACACCCCTGCCGACTGCCGGCGTCCCTGGTGCTCGCCGTCGGGGACCAGAGCCCCGGCTCACGGCCTGCCTCGCGCCGGCCTGGGGCTCCTGGAGGGCGGGCCCCGTCAGCGTGCTGACCTCTCAGAGCCACTGGTCTCCCCCAGGCCAGGAAAGGCGCAGCTCGGGCAGGGCTGACACCGGGTGCCGCTCCACTGCCCTCCTGGAGTCTGGGTGGTCCCCGCGCCAGGCCCTGCACGCTGAGGGCAGGGACCCTGTCACACACCCTCCCCGGGCACCTCTCACATTAATAATGGGGAGGATCTGCTTCCACGGAGGACAGAAGAGGTGCCGGCAGAGGCCGAGTAGGGTGGGATTTAGAAAGGAGGGGGAGGCAGTGAGGCAACTGCGCTGACAAGGGTGACGACCCAGGACGACCACACAGGAACCACGGGCCCAGCTGTCAACTGACGTCCACGCCCGGCCCCTCCAGGGTGGGACTCAGGTTCTCACCAGACCCTCACGCTTCCTTACCAAAGTCAACACTGGGGCCTGAGCAACACGACTTATAGTAACAGAGCCACAGAGACATCAAAACACATAACCTCACTACAAGAACTAATAAGGGAACTTTAAACGTTCCTTGCCTTTGACCCACGTTGCACATAGAATCACACTTCCTCGTAGGTGTGAAACTCCTAAAAAGGTGCATCTCCTAAACGTGCAGAACTCCTGAAAAGAAAGGCCCACCTGCCTTGTCGGTGAGGGCAGCCGTCACCCTCCCCGCCCCTGGGGGAAGGACCAAGTGCGGCCCCCGCAGCAGGGGACCCTCGAGTCCCTGACCAGCAGTCCAGAGCCCCCCGCGTGGGATCGACTGCCGCTCGAGGACAACCGGGGAAGACGAGTCTCAAGACTGGTGAGCAGTCTCCATCCACGGAGAGTCATGTCCATGACCCCAGCAGAGCACGGGCCGGAGTCTCTGCTGCACAGTGTGGCGCAGTTAGGGCACCAGCCTTGTGAACACGGCGCGTGCAGCTACAAAGGTAGAGGCCTGGGGCCTGGGAGCACTTGACTGCTCCTTGGGGGCCTCAACCAGAGAGCAGGGGAGGCCGACTCCTCGCGGTTTTCAAAAGTCAACACCAGACGATGCATTTGGAAACCCAGGAACCAGGACCAGCTTCCCACACCTCCCACCCCCAGGACGGTACAGCTGTCCCTGCAGACACCTGGGTCTTGCCCAGGAGTTGGCCTGAACTCTGGGAGCAGCTAGCAGCAGGCCACAGAGCTGGGGCCCCACGGAGCGTGTTTACATTCCCCGGCTAGGGAACGCTGATCTGGGCTCAGCTGGAGGGTGGGTCCTCTTTGAAGATCCCCCGACACACACAGACTCTGCCATTCTCCCTGGCCGGGGCCTGCTTGGTGGAGGAAGTCTTTCTCTGCAGATAAGGCAATGGGGTGACCCGAGGGCTGAGGGGCTGGGACGGGGCTGAACGCCTGCTTTTCCCAGTTACGATCAGCAGCTCACCAGGCGTGGGCACCCGTGGGCAGACCTTGTTGAGCCTGGCATTCCAGGAACTCTGACCAGGAGTTCTGGGGTCCTAGGGCTTTCAAAAAAGTAGACAACAACATGTCTTAGGCAGATCGCTAGGACGACCCAAAGTCCCAAGCCCTGATCTAGAAAGCAGAGACCGCCTGAGTGCAAATTCTGGCTCCACTCTGCTGCATGACCCCGGGCACGCTGCTTAAGTTTTCTGAACCTCAGTACAATTTAAAATGAGCAGGGCGCCGTACTCCGTTGATGGTAAGGCACATTTCCTCACTTTGACGACCCTAAGAGCAGCACGCTTCTTACAGCAGACAGCGTCCGACTGTTTTCTTGTAGCGGTCCATAATGTTTTGGCGCGCACAGCGCGCACGGAGTCTCCGACTTGTAGCGGTCCATAACGTTTTGGCGTGCGCAGCGCACACGGAGTCCCCGACTTGATGAAACATGACGCATATACCTTGAAAGGCTGCTCTGAGGGCCCAGAACAGAAGCTGGCACACAGCCCGTAGTCCCTCGCTGCTGGATGTCAGTGCCGGCTGACTGACGGGACTAGCCCTTCCCACGGCTGGATGCCTGCCTGCTGCCACAAAGACCTGGTGTTGGCATGGCGAGCAAGTTACAGTAATGACAACGGGGCCAAGGGGAGGGTGGGGGCCCCAGGGGTCTGTACATGACCCTGACAGAGAGCGAGAGGCAGTCTGGTCCCCCAGCTGACCCCCAACTTCCCTCTCCGATCCCTTGGTCAGGAAGCTGTCCTGTCAAGCAGGATGGCCCAAGGTGGAGCCCTGAGCCCAGCCGGCAGGACCATGACACCCAGGGCCAGCCTTGGTTACTACTCCCATCATTCCTGTTCCGTTCGCCCCTGGTCACACAGCACACGTGGATTTTCAGAAATGTTCTTAGCTCTGGAGCCAGATCGCGTTGCCAGGAGCACTATTGCAGCGCAAGCCTTGAGCAGAGAAAACGACCTTGTTCTGTAACTTTCCCAACACCCAATTAGAACAGCAGCTACGGAATTAATGAGGCTGCAAACAGTGCACTGTCTCTTTAAAGGGTTTCCTGCGGCCGGTTGTTTACAAAGAAATTCCTCAGGCCAGGAAGTAGGAGGCGAACCTGGAGCCCGCAACCACACTTGGGGAAGAGGAGCAGGTGCGCCTGGCAGGCCCCGATTACAACCTCCGAGGGCGGGGTGTCTGTCCCCTGCGGATGAGAGCGCGTTCTGACTCAGCAATCTGGCCCGCCCAGGACCTCGCCGGCCACCGGCGCGCCCCGGGGGCGGGGCGGACTCCCGGGGCGGGGCGGGGCGGGGCGGGAGCGGCGCGGTCACGTGTGTACACAGGCCCGCGCGGCGTGCGCGCCGTCAGCCCCGCCGCCTCTCTCGGAGCCCCGAGCTGCCCCCCTCGCGGCGACTGCGCGGTCCGCGGCCCAGCGAGCCGGTGAGTGGGCGCCGAACGCGGGGCGGGGGCGGATGGGCACACTCGGGGTCTCGGCCCGCGCGGCAGTAGCACGGGGCCGGTGCTCCGCTCTGAGCTCTGACTTTCGGGTCCCCTCGGCCCCGCCCGGGCACTGTCCCCCGGCGGGTGGGAGCGCTGTCCCCGCCCGTGGCTGCCCTCCAGCCGTGCAGAGCCCAGCCGGCCGGGGCCGCTGCCCTGCGGTCATTCACCTGTCCGGGGCAGCTGAGAGCTGCTGGCCGCGTAGGAGGCTCAGCAACACCGCCGGCTCCTCACATGTCCTGCCGGGGACCGACCGCCTGCTCCTGGGTCACCGTGGTTGTAACTTTCGTCCCCTTTTATGATTACAAAATCTTAGGAACTTCTGGAGCAACGTCTAAATGGAAATATCAAGTGTCGTTAATGGTCTAGGACACTTGATAAAAAGATAAAAACCCCTGGGCATAAGGCTCCTTCAAAACTTGAGAAGAAGGCAGTGCCCCAGCCTCTGAGCGCCCATCTACCCAGGACCAGAAACCCAACACCAAGTTAATGACATGAACACGGTAGCCGGGTTCATGGTCTCAGTGGGGCCCTGGTCTCAGTGTCGCAGTCTGTCCGGGCTTTGGGGAGACAGAGGGTGCGTCTGGACCTGACAGACTGTTCCCCCATCGCTGGATGTGCGCTCACTTGGCAGCTCCAGGCCACCTGCCGACAACCAGCTCCGTGCCTCTGCGAGCAGCGGCCCCCTCCTCCCCGCTCTGTTTGCAGCATCTAGCGGGGCTGGCCTTCAGTCACCCGGGGGCGAGCAGCCTGCTTTCCAGGCCTCTGCAGACGCGAGAGTGTGAACACGAAGACTCTGACCATGCTCCAGGCCGCCCACGCGTAAGGGGGACCAGACACTAACACCACCGTCGCAACTGGCTCCCCACCAGGGCGCCACTGAGAGGGAAAAGAGGCCCTATTGAAAATTATGCTGAGGGGACGGCCACACACTCCATGACCCGCTGCAGGGTCCAGCTCCCCACACCGGAACCTCTAGTATCTTCCTAAATGAAGAAGTCCTCTCTAAGATAACAGGCTTTGAAAAACCATAGCTTCATCTGGTGAGTGCGTACTGTGCCGAGTCACGGAGAGGAAGCTGGGGGGGCCCTGCCCTTGACCACTGCTGTCCTGCCTCCCTGGGGGGTAGGGAAACACCCTGAGACGAGCACAGCATTAGTTCTGCACTGACTTGGGGTCCCTGGAACTCAGAAGCCCCTGGCAGGCAGGTGACGGGAGAAAGGCACGCATAGCCGCCGGATGTGGGCGTGTGGGGTTTTAGGTTAGAACGGAGAGCTGCTTATACCTATTATATAACGAAAAAGTGACATGCTTGCAAAGATCCCTGCCAGGAAGCACGCGTGCATGATTGCCGGTGGGAAGACGGACCGGCCGCTTTCCGGGGCGGGGAGGGCAAGGTGCTCCTTGGGCAAGCTGCATCCATCCTCCAGGCCCTAGCATGTCATCTGGACCCTGAAAATACAACCTGCCGCCGGCAGGTTGCACCCCAGGGCGTGTCTGGGGTGAGGGCTGCTGTGCTCTGCGCAGGACACACCCAGGCTGCTCCCTCCTTCGGCAGAGCGCCCAGCTGCCTCCCCCTGCTCGCCGCCGGCTCCTCAGCGCTCTATGGCTCAAGCCTCTTGCACGGCTGGGCCACACCAGGCTGCGTCTGTCCACGGGGTCTCACAGGCCCGGGACCCCAGAACACCAGCCAGGCATCAAAGAGCAGAAGGGACTCAGTGTAGGGAGGAAAAGCGAACTTTCTACTTTGAGAAGCTAGAACGCGATGCTGCCAAGGGGCCGAGTTCGGCCCCCAGACCCGCCAACAGAACACCCCTTGAGCAGCGGAGGGGCAGGCGGCACGGGCGCCTGTCCCATGCGGCCCCGCGGGTCCCCTTCCTCCCACACACGTGGTGGGAGGGCGGAGCGCACCTAGGAGGTTCCCAGTTTGAATGAGAACCAAGGAAGGCTAGTACACCAAGTGTAATGGGCGTTCCTCCCCTGGAAAGAACCACGGGCAGCGATAAGATCTGTGGCTCCGAGCACCCCCCAGGTGAGAGCACACCAGGGAGAGGCAGGGCGGGGTGGGGGAGCCCAGCAGGGTGCCGGGCTGCCGAGCCTGAGCGGAGGCCCGGTCTGTTCTCCGTGTGGCCATTGAATTTCTGAGCGAGTCTTCCTGGTTCTGTTTTCCCCTGGTTGAGATTACCTGGAAGGAGCATTAGCCTCAAACCAAGGTAGTCAGTGGACAAGAAAAAGGCAAGAAACCAGAGCTCCACAAACAAGAGAACACGTGTCCCATATTCTCCCAGGGTGAAGAGCCTGGGAGCCCGGGCGGGCGTCCCGGGCCGTTGGTTCCTGCAGCCCTTCCCGAGCGGCGGACCTGCCGTTCTCCCACGGAGAGCCAGAGGCAGCTCGGTTTATGCCTGAGGCAGGCTGCCTGGTTCACACTCACCACTCTTCGGTTCAGAACCTTAAAAAGCAACAGGCTACAAAAATCAGGACACCCCATCTACATAATGGACCGTTTCTTATCACAGCCAGGAAGGCGCAGCGTCTGTGACAGGAATCAGAGGCGTAAGCTCTCTACATTGAAGACCTATGAAAACATCAGCCTTTCCGGAGCGTCTGGCTCCTACCAGCTGCATGTTAATTGTAGCTAGAGCCTCTATCCACTGTTACAAAAGGAAATAAACATTCAGGAGTCGTTTTCAAAGCATTTTGAGGGCTCCAGAGCATTCAGCCGAAGTCCAGGTATTACCGTGCGCGCGGGTCTCCAGGACTAAAGCCAGGCCGAGCCGCACTGCCCAGGCACTTTGGGGAAAAGCCTGTGACACCATCTCAGGCCTCCTCTTCCCGGACACAGCCAGCCAGGCTGCAGGGCACGGATCAAGGAATGCTCCCCCTTCAGGGAGCTCTCGGCAGGTGGGAACAGACGAGTGCAGTGGGACAAGTTCAGCGACCTCGGACGGGAGTTAGCTGGTTCTGCGGGCTGTGTGCGTGCACACGCTCACACTCGTGCATGCGCACACGCTCACTCAGGACCCCCTGCCCACCACAGCCGCCCGCTCCCCGCCCCCTGCCAGGTTGCTGCTCTGACGTGCTCCTGGCATCCTCCAATTTCCACAGAGATCACCGTGCACTGTAGGCCTGAATTTGAGCAAGGTTTTTAGTTACCTGTGGACATTCACTTTTGAAGGGTTGGTTTATACCGTTCTGGGTTCTTTTTTTTAAAAAAAAAAATCATGGAAGAAAGACGCTGACATCGGGCCTCAAAACACTTCCAGCAGCTAGCCCAACTGACGTGCAGTCCTTGCCAGCAGAGAATGAAAGAAGGGACGGCGGAGCATCTGTAAGCAGGGGTGCCACTGGGGTGGAGACCAGCCCCATGGGGCTGGGACCCCAGCTCAGCGAGCGCAGCCCCAGAGACTCGCCGCCTGTGTTGTTACCGAGGCCCTAGTGGGGTCCCAGGGACTCTGAGCTGTGATGTGGGGTCTGATGGGGCCCGCAGCCTCTCCCCGTGAGAACTCGCACTCAGCCTGTGCCCGCGCTCAAGCTCTCTGTCCTCTCTCCGCCAGCTTCCTCTCCCCACGTGTCAGTTGGCAGAGAGTCTGAGTGAGAGTTCACGCAGCAGCTTCCTCTGCAGTAACGGACCGTGGAGGAGGATGAGGAACTGCAGCCCACTGCGCACGCCGGGGGCTGGCCAGGCTCATCCGCTGACCGCACGTACTCCACCCTCGCGACAACCTCCTGACCCAGGGACCAAAGCCAGGCAGCTGTGAGCAGGGTGTCCAGGGAGCCCGGTCCTCAGCCATGTGGAGTCCCGGTCTCGGCCCCTCGGCCCAGTTCACAGGCCACTGCTTGGTTCCCTCGCAGCCCTCGGGCAAGAGCTCTCAGCAGGCAGTGTGGGTCCCTCCGAGGGGAGGACTGAGTCAGGCAGGGGGCGCACCCGAGCTGCATTCTCTAAGTATAAAAGCAGGGCCCTCGGTGCAGCAGGGCTTGGACGTGCGCCCCGTGGCCCCAGGTCCCCAGGTGGGCACCGCTTCACAGCTGCCCCGGCTGTTCCGCTCCATTGACCAGGCCTGTGGCCAGTCCCCCGCCAGGGCCCCGCAGTCACCGATCATTGGGGGGGAGCTGCTGCCTCACTGCGCTGCCCCCACGCCCTGGACACCGCGGCCCCTCCTGGGCTTCAGGGCTTCCTGGGCCGCTGAGCAGAGGCTGGCCTGTCAGCTCACTTTCCCTGAGGCCCAGCCACGCCCACCTAGAGCGGGCCTCCACACTAAGCCCGCAAGACCCTCTCGGCCCACATGTGACTCCAGTACCCACCCAGGCCACAGGGCCATCCGACGGCCTCCTGGGTGCCAGAGAGAGCGGCAGACATCCTGGAAGTGCCTGCTCAGGGCCCAGAGCAGAGCAGGGACCATCTTCTCCAGAATTGAAGACAGCAGGAGAGCTGCCCTGGGGTGCTCGGCCAGCGCCGCACACTCTGCGCTCATGTCAGCATGCACCTTGGAGCCCGGCGGCCGTGGGTTTTCCTCTCGTGGTGTCTCCGCTCCTCCCCGCCCGAGCCTGGAGCAGACAGCTCTTCAGTGCCATGCCGACGACCCCGCCAAAGAGCCTCCCGCCCAGCACAGCCGGGGGAGCTCCCACCCGAGGGGCACACAGCGTGACCACGGGGTGGCTGAGCCTTCCCAGGGCTGGAAGTTGGAGAGTCTGGGAGAACGTCTTCTTGAAAGATAATTATTGGAACCCGGAGAGGGTCTTGGAAGAAAACTATCAGTACTTCTGTGCACGGGAACATCTGTGATGAATGACACTCACTCCAGTTGAGGGTCAAGGAAGAGAGGGGGCTCTAGAGACAGCTGAGTCCTCAGAAACGGGTGCGGTGGGACAGAACCCCGAAACGGCTCCGTGCCCTGGGCCTCCCGTGGAGACAAAACCACTACTTCCACGTCCGGCAGCCCCGAGCAGGGCTCGCCCTGCCTGCCCCGTTGGAGGTGGCCGCCCTATCACCATGCCCTTCCGATGGGCTAGCTTGAGGTCAGTGGCAGTGCCGCTGCCCAGGTACCACAGGTGGATGCCAGCTTGTCTGACCGTGAACCTCTGGCCTTGGGGCCTCAGCCTGGTTCACTCCAGAGGGCAAGGCCACTGGGGCCCGAGAGGGGACCCTCTGTGCTGTGGCAGTGGTGACCTCGGCTGTGTTCCCTTGAAGGCTTCCCTCAGCCCCCGGTGCCGCACACGCAGCAGGTGGGCAGGGAGGCCTGAGAGAGTCCCCATCACACTCAGAAAGCAGCAGCCCCAGCAGGCCACGCGCAGGCCAGCTCGTTGATCGGGCCCAACGCCGCCCGACTTCCTGGTCCTCTCGGATTCTCTGAAAAAAGCATGATTTTTGAGCTCCAGCCTCTCCCGAGGCTACCCTCTTGTGCCGTGCATGCGGCCAAGCCTGCAGAGAAAGACCCTGAGCAGGTGCTTCAGTGTCAGGGGCAACGTTCTGAGCCAGCTGAGCCCCCCGCCCACAGAGATGACGTCCACCCTGGAGTCTCAGGCCGGCGGTGCCCTCCCGCGGGCGAGGTACTCTCTGCTCTGCCAGGCTGGCCACCCTCCTCTCTCCCCTCCACTGCTGGCCCCAAGCCTGGAACCACCCTGGCCCGAAGCTAAAGACCTCTCCATCCCCTCGAACAAGACTGGCCAGACGCCCACCGCGCAGCAGCCACGCCGGGACCAGGCAGGGGAGCGGACGCGGTGAAAGCCGCCGTGCTGGCAGGGCCGAGGCTGCTGCTTCAGGAGCATAATCAGAAACAAGACAGCGGGGATGCAAGTCACCTTTAGATCAGTGATCAATCCCCTTATAGGAGGAACAGGATAAAGCTGTAACGGGACCACCGCGGACAGCCCGAGGCGCATGCCAGGCCCAGCCTGCGGAGCTGCTTCCCGCTTCTCTGCCGGGCCGGGACACTGGTGCCGACCAGCCCGCTCCCCCGGCCCAGGGCCACACGCCGGCCGAGCAGATGATCAGGGCTCGGCGGTCCTCCCACTGGCATCGCTGTGATCCCCGAGGCAACACGCCTGCACGCGTCAGGCGCAGCCCTGCTCTGTGGACCGAGGCTGGTTGCAGCCCTGGCTCGGCACGCCTGCCGCAGAAGAGAGGCGGCCGCGCACACACCTGTATGTTCCCTGGGCCCAGCGGAGGGAAGTCAGGCAGGGTCCCTGGGAGGAGGCCAGGATCCCAACCAGGCAGAAGAGAGGTTCGGGCATGGAACCGGGACCCAGCCGGGCTGGCAGGAGTGGGAGTCCACGGAGGGCCCCTGGGTGCAGTCCCATGGGAGGACAGGAGGTCGGGGCCACTCCTGGTGTCTCGTCTGACGAAGGGGCTGTGGACGAGACCTGGTGTGGGCGCTGCAACTGGGTGCTGGTGCCGGAGGAGGCATGGGGGAGATTTGGAGAGTGGAGACACAGCGAAAGCATGAGAGGAAGGTGGCCACCCCGGCCAGCGAGTCTGGAGGCGGGCCCGGAGGAGGCGAGGCGGGAGGGCAGCCGGACAGGACAGAGCCGGGAGGACAGGACAGCCGGGAGGACAGGACAGAGCTGGGAGGACGGGGCAGAGCCGGGAGGACAGGGCAGAGCTGGCGGGGGTGGGGGGGAGGGGGGAGGGAGTGAGGGCACAGAAGAGGGCAGGCCCGGGAGCATCGAGGGGCCCAGCGGGCAGCAGCGCGGGCAGCTCTGACCAGGAGGTGTCAGGTAGGCCCCAAGGACAGGGCGACAGGACCAGCCTGTTCCTAAGGCCAGCCTGGACAAGAGGCCACTGGGGTCCTTGCTTGCGCTGACCCCTGGAGCTGAGAGGACTGCAGCAGGTGACGGGGCCGTCAGAAGTTGGATTATTAATCCTGCCACTTGGGGAGAATGTGGCAGCTTTCAGAATGAAAAGCGCCAAACGCTCCACATTCGGCACCACCAGGGACAGCCCACCGAGGCACCGGGGAGAAGGAGCCCAGCCACTCAGGGCCTACCTGGCCTCTTCTCTCCTGCCTCTGGGAGGGGCAGGACCACAGAGAGGGCCCTTCCTGGAATCCTGGTCTCTGCGCTGGCAGCCGTTCCAGTTCCTCTTTCTCGGGAAGGAAGTGAACAGAGCTGGTAACTGGAAAGACAGCCCAGCCCAGCCCAGCCCTGTGGAGGGGGTGAGCCAAGCCATTGTTCTCAGGCCCCCTCCTCACAGGGCCTGGGGGTGCGGGGGTGGGGAGGAGGGTCTTGTTCCCAGATTCCTGCACTTGCAAAACCAGAGCACAAAGGGAAGTGGGGGGACCGCAGGCGGCGAGGGGGGGAGGCAGGGCCAGTCTGCGGCCAGCAGGGCAGGGCACCCTGCAGGAGTAGCACCGGGACCTGGACAGGGCAGGACGGTCGCCCCCACCACCGTCCTCGGGATACCCGGCTGGGCTTCGAGCGGGCCTGACCGGCTGCCCTGCCGCCGGGGCGGGCAGTCACTTCCCGACACGACCGCTGCTCTCCCGCCAGGCTCACTGCCGCTCGGCAGGTCTGGGGGTGTCACAGTGCCACGTGCCAAGCGTCCCCAAATGAGATCCCCCAGCTCCCCTGCAAGCCCACAGGCACCGCCCGCACAGTCTTGAGCCAGGTGGCCCCCCACCCCCGGCCTGCAAGTGTCCCGGTGACACGTCCCCTCGGTGCCAGCGGTGTCACCCGTCTGCTTCCTTCCCTTCTTCTCACCCTGCGTGCCCACGCAGGTGAGGATGGGCCTCCCCACTTCAGAAAACGCCAGGCACCTTCCTCTGTGCATGAGGCGGCCCCCCCAGCAGGTGTCCCTGCCCTGGGCCCTCTGAATGACACCTGGAGACCAGGGGCCTCCAGGAAGAACGTAGGAACAAGAAGCAAAGATGGACGGAAAGCAAGTGCAAACTGGTACTTTGAGCTCGCGATCTGCACCTGAAATCAGAAGTGTCCTCACGGTTCATAACTAAGAGGACGCACACAGAGCTGCTTGTAGCTCATGGGGCAGGGTTTCTAAGTTCTGTGTTTATGAACTGCCGGAACACAAACTCGGGCAGGTTCTTAATCTAAAACCCGGCACTGACTCCTGAGACGCTCACAGCCCCTCTCGGGCCGAGAGAGCCGGCCGTTCGAGCACATGAGTGTGTGAAGGAAATTCTCAGTAGGCTGACTCCACGTGACCACCTCCCAAGAACGGAGCCATTTTTCAGCCAGGGCAGGGCCCCTGGCAGCAGCTCTGCCCCTCCTCCGACAGTGCTCCCCCTGCCCTCCTTGGCCGTGGCCCACGAGCCCACAGGGCCCCCCTTCTGTCCTTGGTTTCCGAGAACCTCTGCTCAGTTGACTTCCCCTGGCTGAGCCCGCCCTCCACGTGGATGGGGACCCCCAGGAGGGGCGGGGGCGCCAGCGGACCCGCCGTGGGGCCGTGGGGGGAGCCAGAGGGCAGGGCTGCCCATCCCACACGCTGGTCCTTCCAGACACAACCCTCGCGCCTCAAACTGGCTGGAAACAGAGAGGGAAGAGCCGTTGCACCCGCCCCGGGAGGAGGGGCGTCACGAGAACCCACAGATGGACGCCCACGCGTGCAGAGATGTGGCCCAGGCACCAGGAGACGTGGGGCCCGGAGTGAGGCAGGGCAGGCATGGCAGGAGAGTGAGAGTGTGTGGACGGCAGGAGGGTAGGGACTGAGCCCCAGGGGCCGCTGGACGCCCTGCGAGCCATGTGAGGCCGGAGTGGAGGGGGACCAGGCTGCAGGCTGGTCACAGCATGCACAGGCCGCTCTGGTGGACCGGCTCCCCGGCCCCCAGCCACTTTCCAGGCCGTGGCTCAGCAGGCAGGAGCCTGCAGGCATTTGGGACAGAGATGGGAGAGAGCGAGCCAGCACTGAGTCGGCAAGAAGAGGACGCAGAGGGCTCCGAGGACCCCACGAGGGCGTGTCACCTGCCTGGAGCGCCCGCCGGCTCCCCTGACCCCAGGGCTCTGGAGGGAGGACCCGTGTCCCTCCCAGATGTGACGGAGCCGGCAGGAGGGCAGCAGCTCGGGACCTGCGTCACCCCGACCTGGCACGCCTCGGCCCAGACACAGGACGGCGGGGAGGGTGGAGCAGGGTGATCGCAGGATTCCGCGACTGATGTGGGAAACCAGGGATGCGCCGGCAGGGCTGCAGCTCCCACCGAGGGGGCTGACGGGGCCGCGGGAGGCCAGGCCTCGGGTCCACCCCCCTCCTCTCCAGGCTTTTGTCACCGTGGCCCACCCAGTCTCCACCCATCACCAAAAGGTGACAGCAGGCACGTTATGGCTCCAAGAGCTGTACGTTTCCCTGGCAAACGGGGCCAGGGAGGCTCCCGCGGCCAGTAGGGTCTTCACAGCTTCCAGCCACGCCACCTTGCGACCACAGAAAACACGCATGCGGCAGTTTCTGGCCGTCCCAGCTGGTTCAGGGGGCAGGGAGGGGCCCAGGTCCGGTGGAGGGCAGGACTCACGCGCTGCTCTCCCCACAGCCCGCCATGTGGAGCTGCCCACTCAACGGCACGGGCGGCGAGGACCAGCTCCCCTGCCAGCACGTCCAGCGGGCCCTGTCCGCCCTCTCGCTGCTCTACCTGCTTGTCGGCGTCCCCCTCGGCCTCGGCTACAATGCCCTGCTGCTGCTGGTCAACCTGCACGACCCGGGCGGTATGACCATGCCCGACGTCTACTTCGCCAACATGGCCGCGGCCGGCCTGGTCCTCGGCGCCCTGGCGCCTGTGCACCTGCTGGGCCCCGGCGCTGCCGGCTGGGCCGTGTGGGACGCGGGCAGCGAGGTCCACGTCACGCTGCTGGTGCTGTTCAACGTGGCGGCGCTGGTGACCCTGTACTCCACGGCGCTGCTGGCCCTCGACTGCTACATCGAGCGGGCGCTGCCGCGCACCTACATGTCGAGCGTCTACAACACCAGGCACGTGTGCGGCTTCGTGTGGGGCGGTGCCCTGCTCACCGGCTTCTCCTCCCTGCTCTTCTACATCTGCGGCCATGTGGCTGCCAGGCTGGCCGAGTGCTCCCAGGTGCGGCACACGGAGGCGGCCGACGCCATCATGCTGCTCAGCGGGTACCTGGTGCCCGTCCTGGCCGTGCTGTACGCGCTCGTGCTCCTCACGCGGATCCGGAAGGAGGACACACCACTCGACCGGGACGCGGGCCAGCCGGACCCCTCGGCGCACAGGCTGCTGGTGGCCACCGTGTGTGTGCAGTTCGGGCTCTGGACGCCCCACTACCTGACGCTCCTGGGGCGCACGGTCCTGGCTGCGCGGGGGAGGCCAGCGGACGGGCACCACCTGGGGGCGCTGCTCCTCGCCAGGGACCTGTCCAGGTTCCTGGCCTTCGCCAGCAGCGCTGTGGTGCCGCTTCTTTACCGCCACATGGACAGAAACTTCCCCGGCAAACTCCGGCGGCTGATGAAGAAGCTGCAACGTGGGCCCCAGAGCTGCTCCTTGGACGAAGCGGGGGCACAGCCGGCGATGGCGTAGACGCTGCTCCACGGGCCTCGGCCAACCGAGGGGCAGCCGGCGCGTGGCAGAAGGCACAGGCCGCAGGGACCGGGTCCCCCGCGCCCGCTGCTTGCCCCCCGCCCCCGCGTCCAGGAGACTTGCTGGCCCTGCCATCACCCGCTCCATCCCTCCCTCTCCCCAGGAGACCAGGCAGAGCCAGGCGAGTCCCCCACAAGAAGCCACCCTCAGGCCGAGGCCGTGATGTCCGAGCAGCAGGTGCCAGGCGTGAGGATGAGCTGGGCCATCGGGGTACCTGGCCGCCCGCAGGGTGTGTGCTTGTCTCCTACGGGCGCCTTTCTGGTCCACGCCTGCAGCAGCCTGCTTCCCTCAGCCTCACGTCTGGCTTTCAAATGAGTGATGAAAATCTAACGCCACTATTTATACTTTGTATTGTTAAAATACTCCATCCCCCCTCCCTCTTGTTTTGTTGTGTATGAAGAGATGTTTGGTAGGAAAGTCAGAAGGTATTAAAATGAAGGAGACACACGGAAGCGCACTCGGGGGATGGGTGGGTGGTGGGCTCGCGGGGCCGGAGCTGCTGGCGACTTGCGTCCATGTGGACGTGGTGGGCGAAGAGTCCGGACGGGGCCTCTCCTGACCCTAGGTGTGCCCCCGGGTCACGTCCGCTGTCGCTGGGCCTGCGTGGGTCTGTCCTAAACAAGTCCCCAAAGCGCACAAAAGTAAATAAACTGAAGGAAGAAAAGTGCTGTCAGGATTTCTAATCTAGCCTGAAAGCCGATGGGACTGCCGACGGGAAAGAGGGATTTGGACAGGCGGACGTCACCGGGGCCACAAGGGTGCTGCCTGCTCCCGGGACAGAGAGACGAGACGGTACAGACCAGATGACCTGACCAGACGGGGCGGGGCGCAGAGGAGCCTCCCTTCCCCCACCCCAACTCTTCACGAAGAAATTACTGCCCCACAACCCTCTGACCCTCAGTTCTGAAACCCCCAAACTCCCTAGAAACAAAGATTCGTTTTTCAAGTTCGCAGCAAAGGTACGAGGGTACCTTTCTGAGAAAAGATGAATGTGATGGTGGGCGCTGCCCCAGCCCCTGGGCTTCTGCCACATAAATACATGCATGTTCACTTCTGACCACCCAGCTGCCCCGAGGAGGAGGCTGGCTCTTTTCTGTGGCATCTACTGGGGAAATCGCCCCATTTGGTCCCAGTGTCTTGGGAAATTGAGCCCTGAGTGAGCTGCAGTGCTTTTCTACGTGCAGACTGTTTCCCTTCCAGGCTGAAGAGCCTGTGCAGAAAAGCACAGACACACACTGGATGCCAGGGATGGTCCCCACCCTGCCCGATGTGGCCCTGGGGATGGTTCTGCACAGTAAACCTCGGGGATGGGGAGGGAGGGACTGAAGGGGTGTCTGGGTGGCTCCGGTCGGTGACAAGAGCACAGCCGCCTCCAGGGCCCCGGGCTGTGGTGGGATTTGTCTTCAAATTCCCCATCCCCTCGGCTCCTCCAGCAGCTGCCCCAGCAGTGGGCTGTGCTGAGGGCGCCCCACAGGGTCCCGGCAGGTACAGCAGCCCCGTGGGAGCTGAGAATAAAAGCCCCCCCCCACCCCCCACCCCCCGCTTCCCTTTCTGCTCTTTGCTCCCACGGCTCCTGGGAAAAGGTAAACCCCCAGCGCCCAGATCTCTGCCTGCAGTCCTGCACCGCTCAGCCCAGCTGGTCTTCCCCAAACAGGACGGGTGGCCTGAAATCACTTCATTTCTGATCAATTTCTCAGTGGCTTTGGTCGCAAGCTGTCTAGTCTCTGGGGGCCTCCTGGGTGGGGAGGTGTTAGACAGCAGCAGCCACGCGTTTCTGTCCCTCCCCCGTCCCGGCGTCCACCTCTACTGGTGACAGAGGGACATAGTGGGGTCTCAGCTGCAGGCCCCTGTGCTGCATCTCAGATCCCCCCCCCCCAGGGCCCCCGCACCTCAGGGCACAAGCCCACCTTTGCCTCGGCCGCTGGTGCCACAACACAGAACCTACTTTCTGTGGACATTTGCTTGACGATCTCATGCTGAATTCACCTCGGTCACCTCCTGCTGCCCCAGTACGTTTGGTTTGATTCCCAGTACTCCTGCCACGTTGCCAAACACTGCAGTGAACTTTGGAGCCCTTCTGATTTTGGGGCTCGGGGTGCTGTGGCCGTGGACTCGAGCCACTTAGAAGAGAAGGAGGAGCTACTTGGAAAAAGCCAAGGTGAAGGGTACACTCAGTCCTTTTTTTTTAATCTCTCTGTGTGTTTTAATTAATTTATTTATTTTGGCCGCACGGCATGTGGGATCTTAGTGCCCTGACCAGGGATTGAACCCATGCCCCCTGCAGTGGAAGCAGAATCCTAACCACTGGACCACCAAGGAAGTCCCCTCAATCCTGTTTTCTTAACTTACCAGTCCTATATTCTTCAAATGCATTTGCAAGATACCAGAAGTTTTCCAGCTTATGTTCTAAGGTCGTTAATTCTGCTGCTGACACTTCTTGACTATGATTTTAAAGTTAACGATCTTATTTTTGTCAGTAGACAAAAGGTCACCTACCTTGCTTGCCACGCTCCATTATTTAAGATCCCAAAGGTGAGTTTAACCTTGAATTTATTTCATGAAGGTTATAAAATTTAGTGTAGGAAACTGGATCTTTTGCTAATTGTAGCAGATACATCAAGATATCAAACATTTGTTCCATTATAAAAAGCACTTGAGGGGCTCCCCTGGTGGCGCAGTGGTTAAGAATCCGCCTGCCAATGCAGGGGACATGGGTTTGAGACCTGGTCCGGGAAGATCCCACATGCCGTGGAGCAACTAAGCCCATGCGCCACAGCTACTGAGCCTGTGAGCCACAACTACTGAGGCTGCATGCCCTCAACTACTGAAGCCCGCGCGCCTAGAGCACGTGCTCTGCAACAAGAGAAGCCGCTGCAATGAGAAGGCCGCGCACAGCAACGAAGACCCAACGCAGCCAAAAATAAATAAATAAATAAATATTTTTTAAAAAAGGCACTTGACAAAGGATAAACCAGGAATCAGAAGTTAAACTACACATCAAGCTATTGAGTTTAAAGTCAGTTGGGAAATTTGGGGGCTTTGTCATTTCTAACGTGTTCCATCCACCCAGATGGCCTGTGCCTGAGAAAGAGGAAACTGCTGAAGAAGACTCGCAGGCTTGAAGAATAAATTATTTGCTCGTTATTAGCCAACTTCTGAATTCTTATGTGTGTATTTCCAGGGGTGTGTGACATGTCGGCAAGCAGCAGAAAGTATCACAGAAACAGGTTTTTCCTGTCGTGACTAAAACCCCAGCCTCTTCAGTTACTCCGTGGCTCCTCTGTCCTCCTCCCAGCTGACCCTGCACCACGTGGGTCTGGACGCCCGCAGCCGTGGGGCCCGTAAGTCCTACGTGGGTCAGCTGCCGAGCCGTCCAAGGGCCCACGGTGCGTCCACGGGGCCAACGTAGGTCGGATCCCACATGCCTGCGTCACTGCGGGGCCAAAGCCGCGGTACAGACGGTGACAGAGCATCTCACTCCCGCTCTGCACGTCACGCACACAACCCTCCAAAGGGGACAGACACCCACTGGCTCGCTCAGGGCTCCCGCGAGGCCAGGGCTCCTCGGAGGGCTGCTTACACGGCTGTGCCATCTGTCAGCACTCCTTGCCCTGGACACTGAGAACCCAGCGCTTCCTTCACGCCTGTGGGTTTCTCAGCTGTTCCATGGGGAGAGGGGGCAGGGCCACTGCAAAACCGCCCGCCCTCACCACCACGTGAGCCCACGAGGCAGGTCGCCGATGGACTGATGAACTGCGCTTTTAGGTTCTAAGCAGGACAACAGGCGGCTGGGTGACCGACTGCCAGCCCCCAAGCAGGCGTGTTCGCGGGGCGCCCTCCAGTGGCCGCCGCGGCCCTTCACTCTCCGCGCAGGCGGGCCTGCGGGACTGGCCCCGGGCAGCTCCTAACAGCGTGAAGCGCTGACCCCAGAGGAGGAGGCCCCATCCCGCGTCCCGGAGTTTCCTTCAGAAGTCGGGCTGTGCAGATGCTCTGGCCCAGGAGCCTTGGGGCTCTCAGGACTCACAGCAAATCCTGCTTTTACAAGACACGCCCTCACAGCAGTGGAGGTGAGCTCAGCCCATGGGGTGCCGCTCCGCGTGCGCACGCACACGCACAGCCCCTGGCGGCACTGAGCCCATGGGGCCCGGCTTTCACGGGGGCAGCCCGACACTGGACTTCGTGCCGAATCTCTGACCTCCAGCAGTCGGGGCACTAAGGCAGAGCACTGCACGCAGGGGCCGAGCCACAGCGGGAAGGTAAAGAGCGAGCAAAGCGGTCAGGGGACGTGGACGTGTAAGAAGTGCTGGAGCTTTTGTAGAAAAACTTTTTATCGAGAAAGAGGCAACAGCGACTGGTGCAACGGGAAGGGGCCTGCTACGATGGCCAGCTGCCAGCCCCGCGGGGACTGCCCGTCACCTGTGCACACAGGAAGTTTCCAGATCTACAGAGGGTCACACGAAGGGTCAGCGTTCCTTAGAGATTTGGCCTCGGGCATCTCTCTTCACCGGAAAGCAAGAAAGAGCTAGAAGACGAATGGGTCGTGTCAACAGGACCGGGAGCTCTCCCCTCAGCCTCGCTTGGGACTATCTGAGCGTAAAAATAACAGCGAGCGTGGAATTAAAAGTCTATGCAGGGCTTCCCCAGTGGCGCAGTGGTTGAGAGTCCGCCTGCCGATGCAGGGGACACGGGTTCGTGCCCCGGTCCGGGAAGATCCCACATGCCGCGGAGCGGCTGGGCACGTGAGCCATGGTCGCTGAGCCTGCGCGTCCGGAGCCTGTGCTCCGCGACAGGAGAGGCCACAACAGTGAGAGGCCCGCGTACCGCCAAAAAAAAAAAAAAAAAAAAAAAAGTCTATGCAGACACTCAGAGGGAAGGAGGGAGGAAGGAGAAGAAGCAGGAAGTCGCCACCTTGTGACCCAGGGCCACCAACCCAGGCAGGACCCGTGAGAGACCCGGGGTCCGCGTGCATACCATCAACCACGCTGCCGCACCCGGCCTCTTGGCCCCCGGTCTGTGTAGCACAGGGGACTTGAGCGGACATGTACGCAGCCAGGAAGGCCCTAAAAGGCCGAGTCCTGCCGGTGGGCACGAGGCAGGCAGCGACTGGCCGAGTGGAAAGGGCAAGAGCCATGTGGCCCGCCCGCCCCCTCCCACCAGCAGGCTGACACGAAGGGTGTGGGGGTGGTCACCACGTCTCATGCGCCTTCAGGGTTACAAGTCAGCGTGCTGAGACCCTTCAGAAGACGCAGCCCAAGACAGTTCCCAAGAGGTCAGCATCCGAGTCAGATGGGGCCACAGGGCAGCGTGGTGACAAGTGCTCGCAGGAGAGCCTGGCAGAGGCCGTGCCCCGTCCCAGCCAGCTGAGGACGCACAGAACCACTGGGGCGACCCTGACTGCACAGGTTCACACTCGGGACCCAAAAGCACCCATGACGGCAAAGATTCAGAAGCACGCGTCCACAGAGGCCGTGGTTAGTAAGTGACGGTCACTGCGCTACCGGAGCTACGTACCCACTGAGATGTCTGCAAAACTGCGTAGGAGCACACAAAGCACCGAGGCGCTTGGCCGCACTCCCGCCGGACGTGGAGCCTGCTCCGTGTAGACACAGGACCACCCAAACCCCACACAGAACCCCCACCACCGGGACGGGCTCGTCTCCCCACCCTCTGACCCAGGCAATCCTGGTGAGCGAGGCCCGCTTTGTAGACCCTCTCAGGACTGTGTCGGGAGCGGCGGCCAAGAGCTGCCACGGAGGGCACAGCATCCTCTGGGCTCGGGCCGCGGGCGCTCCCGGGGAACCCGGGGCTGGACCTTGGTGACCCTTTTGCAAGGCTGAGGGAAGGGCCCCAGAAGCCCTGGCCCTTGGTCTGAAATTGGCACCAGAACAAGCCGGGGGTCCGTCTTCCCGGGAAATTCCAAGCCTCACATAAGAGCCTCCAAGGGAGGCTCCCGGCAGGAGGGCGGGTGGCCGGCCACGTGGGGGAATGCTGGCTGCTTCACGTGCCTCAAACGCTTCCCCTGCGAACCCACGAGCACACCCTCAGGCGCTCACCGGGGAAAGGAAACTTACGCTCAGGTGAAAACCCACCCACAAATTCTGATGGTACCTCTGCTCGTAGAGCCCAAACCCAGAAACGACCCAACGTCACGGCGAATCCTGCTCGGGCCGCATCGCGCGGCTGCCGAGAACCGGCCCCACCTGGCCAGGCCAGACGCCGACCGTCGAGGACCGGCGCCAGGATGCCAGGCGCTCACAGCCAGATGCCCCCGATGACAGAGCTCACGTGGGCACATGCTGACACGCGCTCCGCTCCTGGGTCCGGCAGTCCGGGCGCAGGGCTGGACGCCACCAGCGACCCCGCGTCATCGCTCTGGCGCACAGCTCCGCTGTGAGGTGGGGTCACGCCTGCACCGCCTCGTGGGCCACCGCCAGCTCGGGGCAAACCCGTGCAGAAAGTGCTGCCCCGTGTCTGCCCGTGGTGGGCGCCCCGACTCCTGAGAGCTCATCCACCCCTCTCTGTGCCCTGTCCCCCCGCTTCTCGTTGGGGGTGAAGGGGAGGGGAGACCCTCAAGGCTACAGTGGATCCCCGGCTACAGAGGGGTGGGAACGGGGGGTGGGACGGGATCGTGGACGATTTCCGGAGAAAACGTCTCCAGCGTTTCACATTATCTTCCCAAATACACCCAGGAATGGAGCTGAGGACAGCTGGTCAGCCCGGCTGGTGAGGAGGCTGTCGCTCGGTCAGGTGTGTGGCCGGGGCCCCGCTGGGAGGAGGGCTCGGAGCCCCTAGACCCACCATGCTGCGCCAGGCGGGCCCTCCAAGACCAGGGACTCAGGGAGCCAGGTCCCAGGTCCCACCCGCCAGGACACCTGGCCCCCGGGCCGGATTCTGAAAGCAAAGGAAGGCGTGGGCATCCATGTGGGTCTGCAAGGTACTTGAAGCCACGAACTCTACCCTCTGCTCGCGTGCCTGGGGAGGAGAGGGAACGGAGCCCTGCCGGGTGGGCTGGCCGGATGGGGAAACCAGCGCCCCAGTGCCCACCCCTGGCAAGGGGCTCTGCAGGGTCTTCCTGTCCGCGAAGCTTACCAAGCCTAGGAAGAGGCTGTTCTGGTGTCCGCTGTGCAGATGGGGAGGCCAGGACCCGAGAGTTCAGGTGGCCCAGGCGCAACAAGCCGTGGCCACGCCAGGACACCAACTCCCATCTGTGGACCCCACGTCCACGGCCCCCCGCCAGAAAGCCCACGGCGTGGGGGAAGAAAGATGATGCTGTAAAGCTGGGGTTCGCTCTTCTTAAGTTAGCGGTGGAACGTGGAAGAGCTGCGTCCTCCAAAGCGGTAAACCAGCACCTCTGTTTGTTTGCTTTGCCTTAGCTCCACCACTCCAAACCCACCCACCAGGACTCTGAATCTGTCCACCCTGGGCGAAGCGAGACCTTCCGGCTGGGTCCCCCGGATTTGGGGCCGACTTTGCCCCTCCGAACAACCTTAGCACGATGTCTTATCTTAAGCAACCGCCTTACGCAGTCAGTGGGCTGAGTCTGACCACGTCGGGCATGGACTTGCTGCACCCCTTGATGGGCTACCCGGCCACCCCTTGGAAAGAGCGGCGGGAGAGGACGACGTTCACCCGGGCGCAGCTAGATGTGCTGGAAGCGTTGTTGGCTGAGACCCGATACCCAGATGTCTTCACGTGGGAGGAGGTGGCGCTGAAAATCAACTTGCCCGAGTCCAGGGCACAGGTGTGGTTGAAGAACTGAAGCGCTAAGCGCCGCCGCCAGCAGCAGCAGCAGCAGCAGAATGGAGGTCAAAACAGTGAGGCCTGCCAGAGAGAGGACGCCTCCTCTCGGGAAGCGAGCTCAGAGGGTGGAACAAGTGGCCAGTTCACTGCCCCCTCTAGCACCTCAGGCCCAGCCGTTTCCAGCAGCAGTGCTCCTGTGTCTATCTGGAGCCCAGCCTCCGTCCCCCCACTGTCAGATCCCTCGTCCACCTCCTCTTCCCGCATGCACAGGTCCTGTCCCACGACCTATACTCAGGCTTCAGGTTACAGTCGAGGATATGCTGGCTCAACTTCCTACTCTGGGGGCGTGGACTGTGGATCTCATGTGACCCCTATGCATCACCAGCTTCCCGTGGAGGGACCACACTCGGTCCCACGGGCACCAGTGCAGTCTACCAGCCATCTCAATCCGTCCCCAGCTTCTCTTTCCACCCAGGGATATGGAGCTTCAAGCTTGGGTTTTAACTGAACCACTGATTGCTTGGATTATAAGGACCAAACTGTCTCCTGGAAGCTTAACTTCAATGCTGACTGCTTGGATTATAAAGATAGACATCTTCGTGGAAATTCCAGGTTTTGTGAGGACCTGCAGAACCTCTTTTTGTGGGTGATTTTTAAATGTGCTGAGCTAGACATTCCAGTTTTAGCCGGTTTTACCAGGCACTGGTTAGACACGTTAGACGGTGTGATGCTCAGACTCATCCTCTGATCGATGTCCCGGGAGGCAGAGAAGGAAAAATGAAAGGCCTTAGAGGGGCCTGCCAGCCAGCTACCTGAACTGGGCCAGCCATTCGATGCTTAAGACCCTACCGTAGTTACAGTTCATTGGTTTTGCTGATTCGCAAAGCGATCGAAAGCATTCTAGCCACGTGCAACCAAATACCACCAAAGGTAAACAAACAAAACGAAATTGTGAGGGAAAGGCGGGAAGGACATAGTCTTCTTAAGCAGAGGTGTTCCAATGTCTCAGCCAATCCTTGGGTGGATCTTAGGAATGGACAGGGTCTCAAGCTCACTCACGCTTCACGACCAACTGGTAGTTGGCACTGAAAACTTTTCAGGCTGTGCGAGTTGTGCGACCGACTGTCCTAGACGCTCTGCTTTGTTTAAGAATAATGTTCACGAGGAGTCAGTATGTGCTTACGAGACAGTCAGTGCGCGTCTTACACACACGGTGCGCCTGCGGTTTTTAGTCTGTGCTAGGCTTCAAAACGGGGATCTCCTGTGATCGTAGAGCAACCTTGAACTCCGCCTCTGCAGGGGTTCTTCTGTGGTTAAATGGGTTATGATTACAAGCAAATTCAGAGCAACTGAGTACTTATCTAGAAAGATTACCTTTGGCCGGAGGTGAGCCGCACTGAAACTTTACAACTAAATGTCTCTGGACAAGGAGAGTGAGAGAAGAGAAACAAAAGGACACTAACTCATCTGTACTTTGCTGCTGGTAAGCCCAGCAGTAAAGAGACGTTGGTCAATTGCTCTGAACCTGATGAATTTACAAGCTGAGATCCTCGCTGTTTATGCTTGCAGGTGTTAACTGGAAAAGTTATACACGAATGAACCTTTCTTCCTGGATTTCGCAGGTATGTATAATTATATTAAAGTGGTTCTAGCACGCACACACACGCGCGCGCGCGCACACACACACACACACACACACACACACACACACACACACAAACTGGGGTTCTCCTCACCCAAGGAAGGCCCTGGCCTTGGAGGGAAGGCCGGGAGGCACTCTGGGGCCAGGTTCGGACACACGCCCTCCCCCTGCCCGGCCACCAGGTGACAGCTGACAGCCACAGCTGCGTGGCCCTGACCCCACACCACCGGCAGGGACCAAGGCGCATGCCCGAAGGGGCCTGAAACGCCGGCCGCCGTGGAGATCAGACACCAGGACAGCCTGATGCCGTCTTCCGACCTGGGGTCGATGTTCACGAGATCTTTTTTCCAATTTGCCTTAATTAAAGAGACAGGCCAACTCATTTCCTCTCAGTCTGGTCACCAATCTTAATTCTGACGTCACCCAGCATCCTGGCAGTCGCTCACGGCCTTAAGCACTGGCACATGGAAAACATCACTATGCACTGTGTCTCTCGGACGGAGAAAGCCAGGCACATACCTGGGAACGAGCGGCTCCAGGGTCCAGACACCCCTGCCCGCGCGTGGGGTGGAGAGCAGGGTGAGGACGTGGGCAGCGCTCTCTGCGGGTCAAAACAAAGCCAGCACACCAAGCAGCACTCAGGCAGGGCATCGGCGTTGCACACACGTGTACAGCCATGTGTGTACAAGCACACGCGTGTGCCAGAGACAGCAAGGAGGAGGGCCACAGCAAACCCGTGGATGCAGAGACCGCAGTCAGGCAGCCAGTGTGCCCGAGGACGCCGTCGCAAACGCAGGGCCTGTGCCGAGTCACGCAGCACCGGCAGCGCGGCCGCGGCCCTTCCGTGGGTGGAGCCGGCCCCCCCTTCGGCGTCTGTGGAAATGGTTTCCAGCTTACTGCCTTCAGTTTCCTCTGAGCAACAGCAGCGCCCTCCCTCCTCATCAATTTAGGTGAAGTTTGCGGAGGGGAGACATTTACGTGGCAACAAGATGATTTCCAAGCCGGGAAGGCTGAGCCCGCGGGCACTGTCACTTCAAGGCCTCCCTCTCCAGGACTCAGGCCTGAGCAGAGCCCCCATCCCCAGGGAGAGGCCAGAACTGGTCAGAACTTCTCTGGCTCCAGAGGCGGCGACAACCCGCCTTCAAGCAGCGTGGACTCTGGCTGCTCGTTCCCGCCACGAGGGCAGAGGCCCCACGAGACCCGCAGGACGCGCCGACGGGCTGGAAATGGAGGTCCTTGAACCCCATCCTGGAAACCTTGCACTGAACCCTTCTGCGGCGCACGCGCTATAGTGATTCTCAGAATGCGCTCCATCAGCACCGAGGGAGGTGGAGGGGGCTCCTTGTATCCCACCCTGCTCCAGTGGGACCCAGCTTGAACCTGCCCGGGATCCACCACTTCCCATGGCCGCCCACCCTCCTCGGGAATCGGGGTGGGACCCAGAAAACTTTTCAATGAGGTCACAGGGCGTCCCTAACTTAGGGCAGCCCAGGTCCCCCTGGTGAGAGCTGGCTCCCATGACGTGTGTCCACAGCCAGCGAGGACGTCGTGGCCGCGCAAGGTGTCGCGTTGGCTACGCGGCTACGTGGCTCTGTCCCTGTGGGCTCTTTAACCCGACCACCTTCCTCCGGGGCCTCGCCAGGCTGGGGGGCAGAAGCCTGCCTGCTGGACCTCACAGCCCCGGCCTGCTAGCGACGATGCTGTCACTCGCGGCCGTCGGCCGACCAGACTTCCTGGCCACGGCCGACCTGGGCTGTGCCGTCCTCTCCTTTCTGTCCAACATCTGCTACCTCAACACGCAGGACGTGCAGCTGGCGATGCCATTCGCATTCCTGCCGTGGCGCCCTCTGTCCTGTCCGCGGGGGCTGGCCTGGTGGCCGTCGGGGGCAGCGGCCCTGCCTGGGCACGTCTGGGGAGCTTTGCGAAACCAGGCTGTGTCAGGCAGACCAGCTGACAGCCTGGCCTTCGTCCCGCTGCCGGCGTTCGGCGTCCTGCTCGGCGTCCAGCGGGCCAGGCAGGCAGCTCCTACCCAGGGGGCGCGGCCTCCGCTCAGCTGGTGGTTCCTGGTCGCCCTAACCACCATCGCCCTCCACCTCCCCTACCACAAGGCTCTCCTCCAGCAGGCCAGGCTCGAGCTGCAGAGAGACGGAGGCTCCCCCAGGGACGAGCCGCTTGGGAACCTCGCGGAGCCGGCCCTGCCTGGGGAGAGCTGTGCAGGCTCCCGGCCACCCTCCTCCCCACAGCCGTGTGGCTGGGCCCTGCTGAGTGTCGGAGCATCTCTGGCAGAGGTGCAAGCCCGGCAGGCCGGCAACAGCTTCCCCCGAAGGGGCTCAGGTAGGAGCCCCTGCCCGTGGACATAAGCCACACAGGCCGGCGGGGGCCTCTCCCAGCCCTGCAGAAACCAGAGCGGCGCGCTGGGAGCCAACAGGGTGCGGCTGCCGGAAGGTGCTTACTGAAAACGGGCTTTGTGGCTTTCAACCCCGTTTACACAAAAGCGCGACACCTTAGCTCAAACCAATACTCACACCTGAGGCTGGCGCGGGGCGGGAGTGCGGGCTGACGCCTGACCAGGTGGAAGGTTCTAGCCTGTCTGCTGGCCAGCATCTCTCCCCTACCCCAACCAAGGGGCAAGGAAGGAATCTTGAAGATAGAAACATGACTCAAATAACTTTATGGGCTTGTCATACCCTGGCCCTGAACGGTCATGGCTGGTTGACCTCCAGCTCTGCCAGGAGGCAGGGGCCGCACAGATCTCAGCAAGAACAAACATTGGTTTTGTCTTTTTAATGCAGCATCACTGGGGGTCTGAGGACATCACCCACAGGCACAGGTGTCCAGCACTAAGACGACGGGTGTGAGCCCGTGGTGACCGTCGCACACCTGTCATGCTGTCCGTGACCCGGCGGACAGCGGGGGCCCGTCACCAGGAGCTCTGGATAGACCGGCAAAAAGCCGTTTCAAAAGCCTCATCTGTTCTATTCGACAGTACGTGCAGAAAGGCTAGTAACACAGGAAACATAAAAATCCAAGGGAGGTAATTAGTCTCATTCCAAGGCTACATCCATCAGTCTCACTGCGTTTACATCATGGTTTTCTTGGTTGAGCAGAGAACAGGGACACGCCAAGGAAAGGCATCTTTCTGGCTTTATGAAACCTCTGACAGCTTCGGTTTTTAAATTTTTTATTAAGGCCTTGCTTTTTTAGTTTTTAGATTCACAACAAAAATACGAAGAATTTTAAAATTTTGCATTTATCTCCTGCCCCCAAACAGGCACAGCCGTCCCTCTCCAGGTGTCGCGACTGATGAAGCGGCACTGACACACCTCCACGGCCCCGGTACAGCCTCTACACTGGGGCGCACTGGGTGTATAACGACATCTACTACCTCTCTGTCACTTACTCACATATTCGTGAAACCTCTACCATGGACCCCATGCAGCACGCCCACAAGGGACAGAGCTGGGGGTCAGGGGTGGGCCGCCCCCTGACCCAGACCATCAGCAGGACACGCAGCGTCGGCGCCGACGTGGAAAGGCTGCTTCTTCATGTGACACACTTACCACCAGATGCTGGATGTGACATTTTCCTTGCTGAGCCGTCCTTCCAGAGCACTGGCTCTGTCTGCCTGGGCGGGCAGGGCTCTCTGGAGAGCTGTGCTCGGGCTGTTAGTCGGGGCGCAGAGCAGCCTCATACGCGGGTCCATCCTAGGGTCTCCGCGCACTGTCATGACTGCTCACAGACGGTGTGCGGGGCTAGAACAGGCCGCCTCTGGGGGCTGGGGCGGCAGGGGAGGCTTCAGCCTGTGGCTCCAAGGACGCTCGTGCCCCGCAGGCAGATTCAGCCAGAGTCCAGGGGCTGCTACCCAGACCCGGCCCCTCCCCGCCAGGACCGTGCTCAGCCTCCCAGAAGCCCAGCCCTGTGCCCCCAGCGCCCGGGAACAGCCCCTCCTGGCCCAGGGGCAGGCACACAGACTCCCCAGCCCACCTCCCTTCAGGTCCGCCCGCTGCTCGGCCTGTGGTGCCAACACCCGAGAAGAGCCCTTTCCTAGAGTCCATCCAGTTTTCTATGGTGTGTGGCAGGAGTGCAGGCCAGAAGGGAAAGGACCTCAATCAATCAGTTCCCAGTAACAGACGCCAACGGCTTGCCAGTCTTAGAACCAGACGAGGCGACGGCAAGTCCACGAGTGCGCAGGGCTCCCTGAAGAAACGGCGGCCAAGCCTGGAGGAGCTGCTCACGCTGCGTTTCTAAGTATGTCGGCTAAAGGAACCATCTTAGGACCCGCCACAAGAATGTAAACTGGTGGCTCCCAAACTTTCTTTTTAGCAGCAGGAGCCTTTCTTTAAACAAAGCCTGAGACGACAAAGGGCTGCTCTGGCTGGAGGGGGGGCGGGGCTGACCGCTGGAAGGTCGAGGCCCCCAGCCCCCCCACCCCGTCCCCGCCCCCGCGGCTCTGCCCCACTCAGCCCGCATCCTGCACCCCGTGAGGACACACAGAGCCGGAGAGAGAGCCCCAGAGCCAACCGAGAGCTAAGCAAACACACAGGCTCTCTGGCGGCGGGGGGCACCTGACTCCAGGAGAGGGTGTGTGGGATAAAGCGGGGCTGATGGGGTGGGAAGCCACCTCCTGGGGCTCCTCGCCCCTCCCAGGACACTGCTGGGGCCACTAGCATGGGGCTGGGACAAGGACCTGGGCCTGCAGCCTGGCCTTCTAGAGCATTCCACCCAGAGCCCCCAGGGACGGGACAGCCCCTCCCTGGGCAGACCCCTGTTCCCGTGCCACCGGCAGGTCCTTCTCAAAGGCCAAAAGGAAACGTCCAGGAGGCTCCTGGCAACGGCACAGAGGAGCCAGCTGCCTGAGAGTCAACACCAGCCGGGCCCCGGGCCGCTGCCTCGAGTCGTAAATACCGTAAATACCGTGGGGCCATGCGCGCAATGGGCGCCTGTGCTGGGGCTGGGGAGCAGCAAACCCTTCCCACGACGGGGCTGCCCTCCGGGAAACGGCCGGGCCGCAGATACGCCGGCAGCTGTCGGGCACACGCACTTGCGCACGTGCAGGACCGGGACTCGCGACACCAACAGGGGCACGACGGCTGTGTCGAGACGCGAGGAGCCCGGCGAGGGGAGCGCCAGCCGCGGCTCCGGCCGCCCCGCCCCGCAGCCCCACACAGAGCAGAGAGCTGTGTGAGGCGGGGCAGGGGCGGCGAGGGGCACCACCCAGCTGCTGACCCAGTTCGGGGATGGACAGGAAGATCCCAAGAGCTGCAGCTCTGCCCCAAGACGAGCACCCTCAGGCCAACGGTCAATGTGGGAGGCTCCCGGCGAGGAGAGGAGACCTCGGGCTCGGAGGCCCTCAGACGGGCCGAGCCCCAGCTCCGAGGCCCCGGTGCCGTTCCTTCTGGGCTCGGTTTTCCCATCAGTACACAGGGATACCGCCTCACCTGACAGGGAGCTCACGGAGGGCTCCGAGACGGTGGGCGCCACGCTGCCCAGCGCGGAGTAAGCGCTCTTTCAAGGCTGGATGTTAAAACGTACAGACGGGCTTCTCGCCTCACGAAAACGTCTACGAGGCCTCCTGGGCCCTGCCCGTGCGAACATCAACTGGGGTTCAGTGGCCTGACGCCCCCCCAACACCGTGGGCTGGCCCTCACGCTGACCAGCTGCAGGAGGGTTGACCATTACTTACCCACCCGGGGCCACGAGAAAAGGGGGCCCGCGGCCTAGCGGCCCCAGGTGAGTTCGGGAACACGCGGACGAGAGGCGGGGCTGCAGGCCGTGGGTCCCGCCAGGAGGGAGCGGCTGTGCTTCAGTGACGTGACTCGGCTATTTCAGGGTCTGAATTTGCGTTTTAGTCGTTTATTTAACTCAAGGGGAAACTGTACTTTCTCATGACTCACTGCTCTCAAAATGGTGTCTCCAGCATTTCTAGTGTTGAAGCCATCTTGCGTGTGTAGCTGGCCAGAAACAGGTCTAAAATCAAATCAGCCCCATTTATGTGATCGCGCCATTCTTTAAAAAGCGAACCTATTAGAAGCACAGCTGGAAAGAACCCTGAACACTAGTACTTTTCCATAAAAAATTCAACACTGTCTTCTGTGGAAACGTGTACATTTCCCAAAGGATGTTAAGTCAGCATCGCTCAAAAAACACCTTCAAGCTCACGCGCACTCAGCTGGGAACAGAGCAGAAGGTTCGCAGCGCGCTGACCCCGGGGCTCAGGGACCCCGCCCTCGCCCCACACTCCGTCCCACCAGGCGGGGGCTCACACTGCAGCGGTGTGCTTCGTTCCTCCACTCGGAGTTCAGTCTCACAGCTTCAAAAACCAACGAGGTGAAAACAGGGACACCCAAGAGGAAGGTAGGAGCTGGATTAAAATGCAGTGCTCATGACAACCACGCAACTCTGCCGGCGGGCCTGCAGCGCTCTCAGCCCCGAGCTGAGCGTGTCTGGGGCCGCTTGGGGCGGTTTTGCCAGCCTCTCCAGGCCGATGGTGACATCCATCCGCCGGCAGGTGGGGTGCATGGTCAGTCGGCACTGGAAGTGGGGTCAGGCCGGTCCTGCCGGCACCAGGGCAGGCGCACAGCGGGAGGGCGGGAGCCCTGGCGAAAAGAGGGGTCTTAGGCAACACCTGCAGGACAGGCACCTCCAGGGACTTCGGGAGCAAAGGGAAGGGGAGCGGAGGCTACTCATCTACCCGACTCTGAGCTCACCTGCCGAAAATATCTGCTACTTGCTGGGTTCACATTTCTTTCTACAAGTGTCTTGTGAACGTCCTAGGTGAAATTCTCTACGTATAATTCACATACTACTCTCCGAACTTAGGAAATCTAGTTTTAGTTTTAAAGGCAGTCCATTGCTAAAACAAGCAACAATATGTAAGCTTCACCAAAGGATGATAGATTTTTATCTAAAAGATAAGACCCATTTACAATCCCTTCAAACTTAAAAAGAGGTTTGTATCAGTGGGTAAAAAAAAAGCTGTTCAACTGGAAACTTCCCTGAAGACTCTTTGGTGGGACTGAGCTCAGTGCCAGAGGGGGAGAAAAAGGCCCAGCAAAAAAGGGGTTACATCCGGACCTGTGGGAGGTGCCCGCCCGCCAGCCGCGGGCCTATAAAGCCTGCCTGCGGCCGCCAGGGGCCAACCATCCGACAACCGCCGACAACCGCCCGGGCTGCCTGCCGAGGACAACGGGCTGGCCTCCGGAGCCTCCACGCTCCTCTCTGGCGTCCCGCGAAGGTCCCGATTCCACTCCCAAGTCCAGAATCGCTGCCGCCCCCAGCCGTGAGCGCATCCCGGAGGCTGGCTGAGCTGCCCTCCCAGGGACGGGGGACGGGTCTGCTCAGAGGACACATGCAGGTGGCCAGCGGCAGCCGCGCAGGTAAGCGTGACTGACCCAGGCTCTGGGTCTGTGTTCGGGTCGGCACCGGGACGGAGACGGGCCGGGCAGACAGGGCTGGATGTCTCGGCTGGGCGCAGCACAAGACGGCGCACAGCCAGAGCAGATGTGCACAGACCGGGCACGTTCAGTGAGGGCGGCTCAGCAGGAAGGGTCTTCATGACGCTGGCTGAAAACAACGCTAGCTGCTTTCCGTCCTGTTTTGTTCAAACGAGCATCTTCTCCAAGAAGATCGCCAGGGCTCTGACGGTGGCGCGTCACTTACTCCCTCAATGAGGATGCCCGCCAACCCGAGATTAATTTAATACACAAAAGATACCTCGTAGATCTGACCAAAATGTGGTTCATTCTTCTAGCTCTGGACAAGCAGTGGCAATCTGAAACAAAATGATACCTGACTGCTTTATACTCAACTTTCTATTTGCAAATTCGTGGCCAACTTTCATGAGGAAAGTGTGTCAGCAGTAAGATTCATGCTTATCTTTTCATCAAACCACCATGAAAACAGCATTGGTCAAGGATCAAAGACCCATTTACCCGGGAAAGAAGTGACGGCCAGCACCTAACGAGCACAGGGGAGGGCAGGTGTGTCTCAAGGGCTCTGCTCGCCTTGGAGTTTCCTGAGAATCAGTCCAAAACTTGCCAAAATTCCCACGTTTAAAAAGCAAAACAAATACTCTAAGCGGTTTTTACAGAGAAATTTAAAAACAGAGGCTTTAAACATGACAGATGGAATCTGAGAGCAATGGCATTCATGTGGCTCAAGTTGGGAACACCCACCAAAGGTGAACAGAGAGCACAGCACAACTAGGAAATCCAGCTGAGCAACCCCAGTGAGGCAGAGGTTATTGAACCCTTTTAAAATAACTGACACCAAGGTCCCGATCCATCTCTTTCCTCCTTTTGTTTAGAAACTCTATTTTCAAGCAATAGGTCAGTAAGCACCTGCTGCTCTGGCAACTTTGAAAACGCTCCCTGGCCACCTCCCAGGAGAGGCAGAAACTCTCCAAGGTGGTCCCTAAGGCTCCTCCGCCCCGGCCCTGCCGACGGGGCTACCCCACAAAGCTGGGGCCACCTTGCCGCTCCCCAGCCGTGACGCCCGAGACCGCAGATCCTGCCCAGGGTGGCCCGTCAACGCCGCAGAGCCTCTGGGGAGCGCGCTGAGCAGAGCCTGTGTCAGGCCGAGCGCGTGAGCGGCCACCAGGGCGAGACGGTCAGAAGCAGAGGTCTGGGAGGGTTGCTCTCCCCAGCCTCCAAGTCACAGCGTTTCCAGGTTGCAAACAGCAGTGGAGAAATACATTCGGTTTTACAATAATTTGTCAAAACAGTTAAAAAAATTCAAATCTTATTTCCTAAAACAATGACCACCTTTATTTCTCATGTTCTCTCATTCCATGTTCTGAAAACAGTTCCATGTTCGGCACCCAAACTTAGGGTTAGCCGAAAATGCTAGACTTCTTTGATCTGTATTATTGCAAGAAAAAAACCTCTGCTCCACCTCTCACCAAGCGTGCTGGGCCCGCTCCCTTCCAGAAAAGGCCGCTTTTCCCCTTCCCGTCTTGGTTCTCTTCCAGCAGCCGCCGAAATAAAACCATTTCGTCTCCTGACCACAACCCTCCTAAGGCTTCCACGCGAACATCCAGCCGTGCGCCCTCCTGAGCTGCGTGCAGGGGCCTGAGCACGAGTCACCGCCAGCTGCACTCAGACCCCACTGGCCCTGGGAGCCCTGGGGAGAGGACACGGGCCGTGTTCTGCGCTTGCCTCCCCTGCTCCAGCACAGGGCCGGCCGGCCCTCCAAGCGGAGGGGACACGTCCAGGCCTGCCCCGCGCGCTCGTGTGCTGCACCCGTCCCGCATCATCAGCAAGCCCTGGAGCCGCCGGGCTTGAATCCTCTGCTCTTGCTTCCCCAGGTGCCCGGGAGTGAGGGGCTCAGGTGTGGCGTGGACACAGCCGCAGACCCAGAGGCCAGGCAGAAGCACAGGCCAGAGCGCAGGCGCCGACCTCCACCTCCGGTTGCACAAGTGCCCCTGGGGCCTGCTCCGCTTTTCCAGATGCCTGGCTCACTTCCAAGAGCATCCCCTTTCCTTCTCAAGAGGGATTTCCTGTTAAAAAACGGTTTCTGGGAGCCTTGCGGCAAATCCTGAGAGGCCGGCTGTCCCTCCGGGCGCCCGGCCCAGCATGGAGACGCCGCCGGGCGCCTCCAACGGCTCCTCCAGCGGCCTCGGCCTGCCCCGCGCGCTGGCCAACAGCTCGGCCGCGCTCTCGGAGCAGCAGCAGCGCGCCGTCGGGCTCTTCCTGTCCTGCCTCTACACCATCTTCCTCTTCCCCATCGGCTTCGCGGGCAACCTCCTGATCCTGGTGGTGAACATCCGCTTCCGGGAGAAGATGACCATCCCCGACCTGTACTTCACCAACCTGGCGGCCGCGGACCTCGTCCTGGTGGCAGACTCGCTGATCGAGGTGTTCAACCTGGACGAGCAGTACTACGACATCACCGCGCTCTGCACCTTCATGTCGCTCTTCCTGCAGGTCAACATGTACAGCAGCGTCTTCTTCCTCACCTGGATGAGCTTCGACCGCTACCTGGCTCTGGCCAAGGCCACGCGCTGCGGCCCGTTCCGCACCAAGCCCCGCGCACGGCTGAGCTGCGGCCTCATCTGGATGGCCTCTGTGTCCGCCACCCTGGTGCCCTTCACCGCCGTGCACCTGCAGCACAGCGAGGACGTCTGCTTCTGCTTCGCGGACGTCAGGGAGGTGCAGTGGCTGGAGGTCACGCTGGGCTTCGTGGTCCCCTTCGCCATCATCGGCCTCTGCTACTCGCTCATCGTCAGGGTCCTGGTGACGGCGCACCGGCACCATGGGCTTCGCCCGCGGAGGCAGAAGGCTCTGCGCATGATCCTGGCCGTGGTCCTGGTCTTCTTTGTGTGCTGGCTGCCCGAGAACGTCTTCATCAGCGTGCACCTGCTGCAGCGTGCGCCGCCCGGGGCCGGACCCTGCCAGAGGTCCCCCCGCCACGCGCACCCGCTGGCCGGCCACGTGGTCAACCTGGCCGCCTTCTCCAACAGCTGCCTCAACCCCCTGGTCTACAGCTTCCTCGGGGAGACCTTCCGAGACAAGCTGCGGCTCTACCTGGAGCAGAAGACCAGCCTGTCCGCCCTGAACCGCTTCTGCCACGCGGCCCTCAAGGCGGCAGTCCCGGACAGCACCGAGCAGGCCGAGGTGAAGTCCAGCAGTGCCGTGTAGGGGGGTGGGGTGGGCGGGAAGGGCCGGACACTGTGCCCCGCACGGCCCTAAGGCACCCTCCCGCTGGCCACTCACACACAGAGCTGTCCATCCATCTGGGTCATGAGCACGGGGCACGGACCCCCGCACACACTGGATCACGTGGCAGACGTTTCTGACACCGCCAACGAGAGCGAAAAGGAGGGGGACACTGGGACGTGCCATAAATTTGCCATTTTAGAGGAACAGAACTCACGCAGCTAGCGTGAACTGGAGGTGGCGGAACACTTTGCGCGCCTGCGTGTGTGTGGGTGCGTGTGTGCTAAGTGGGAGGACGCCGGGTGCCCTGCACCTCCTGCCAGCCTGGGGAGGGACGCTGCTGTGCGCCTCCTGAAGGGCAGAGTGAACGCAGCGGTAACAACAACGACAACGCAGACCCCTCTCGTCAAAACGTAAAAAAGAAAACCAACTGAGTCTGGGAATGTCCAGTCTTTGTCAATAAAGTACAGCCATGCTGCTTCTTCCGAATTCTCCACCTGAGCAGCTCCCTAAGGGGCCGGGGGGGGGGGCACTCAGAGCCCCAGCAGCAGGACCACCCCTTCCTCACCAAGAAAAAGCTCCCCAGCGTCTGGAGGCGCCCTCACTGCCCGGAGGACTCCGGGGACTCCAGCCCACGCCCCGGATGCTCCTGGCACCTGGACGGTGCCTGACACGGGTGCCGCACGCTCTCTGGGCGCCAGGATAATCTCTACTGCGAACGCATCACACAGCCTCGCTCTTCTAGCAGTTCTGCAGGGCTGGGCCCAGCCGCCCTGCCCAGGGCCCCCTCCTCCCCAGAAGCACAACAAGACGGGGCGCGCTGGCCTCGCCGGGAGGACGGTGAGCAATGTTTAGGTGACAGGAAGCGAGCCATTTTTAGTTTTAACAGTTCTCGATGAGTGCAAACCTCCGACAGAGTATCTGTCCCAAGGAAATATCTGCGTTCAACAAGCGCCGTCTCCAGCGGCTCAAGCCCCACCGAAGCCTTGCTTTCCACACAGACTCGCATCTGACGAGGTGAGAGCTGTTATTAAGTTCCCTGACCCCCGCAAGTCCCCATCGCGGGAGCCCCAGCACTGAGGGCTCCATCAAGTGCACACTTGCTCTCATCTCCGCTGGGAGGGTGGTGATGGCCAGGACAGGGACAGACAATGTGTTAGTGAACGGGGCCTGTCCCCGACCCTCCAGCAAACCCAGGAGGTGCGTGCGCGGCCCCAAGAGTCTGACTTGACCGCTGGAAACCTTAAGCAGTAACGACACAGCCGGGAACCAGGCCCCCTCCCTGTGTGCTCGGCTTCCCCTGGTCTCCAACAGGTAGGAGCAAACCACGCGGAAGCCATGCAAAGCCACCCGAGGTCATAGTCCCCGTCCTTCCCCAGAGGTGCCCGACATCAGGATATCTGGGTGGGGAACTGCGTCCGATCGAAGGCCCAAAGTGTTGATCAGGGATGGGGCAGCCCTCACTCCGTGGCTGGCTGGGTGTTCACAGAACCACCCCCCACCCCCGCTGGCTAATCAGAGGCAGCTTCCATCCCGCAGTCCCTGGTTCACCTGAGATCACAGAGCAAACCTGTCCTCCTCACACCTGACACACACCCAAGCAAGCACCGAGGCCTCGAGAGCTCTGTGGGCAGAGACATGAGTCACACAGGCCCCCGCACAGCACCTGCCACTCAGCTCTGGAAGCCCATTTCCTGACCTGCAAAACCAGCGGCACAACGGCTCCGAGGGCCCAGCGGGGGGAAGGCAGGTACAAGGCAGAGGCCCCGACTTAACCAAAAGGGGTTCTTACTGAACCAGAGGCTGGACCCGGTGCTCCCGGAGTCCCTTCTCACCCGAGACCCTAGAGCCCTGGCTCCGGGGGCAGAGCCACGATCAGCGCCCCCAGCGGCTCCGAGCACGCACAGCCGCCCGCCGGCGCGCACACACCCTTCCCGGGCGTTTATCTGGGAGCGGAGGCTGGCTCCAGGAGTTTCGCTGGGGCAGCACGAGGTAAAGGCAAGGCGTCCGACAGCTTTGCTGCTTCCTGGTGGCCCCGCGCTCCTGGGCAGCACCGCTCTCCGAACCCCACCAAGAGCACAGACGTGGAGAGCAGCCAGCGCGGAAGGCGCGGTGTCAGCGCCCAACGCGACTTCCTAACGTCCTCTGCGCTTAGTGACTCACTCCCCCGAGCCTGGGAGGGCCCTGGCGGGAGGGCTGTGTACCCACCCCGTCGGAAGGAAGGCTGGGCCCTAACCTCCCTCTTGGCCGGGGTGTTGGGGCACCTCTGAGACGACCCTAAACCACCATGACCGAGCACATTAGCGAGGGCGCTGCCCTGACGGACGCGGAGACGGGAGGGGGAAGGGCAGGCGGCGAGCACCCGTGGGCGCGGGTGGGAACTGGAGTTCGGGCTTCAGCCCCAGTGTCTGTGGCGGGAACGTGCACGGGGGCGTGTGGTGTGCGTGTGCCTGCTGGGCGTGAGCACCTCAGACGCGGACGGGGTGTGTGCGGACACACTGCCACGGGCACCTGTACCTTCTCCAGCCCACCCTGCCCAGGCCTGGGCCTCCAGCACCCATACCCTCACAGGAGGCCGGCGCCTCGGGCTCCTGGACAGGGTGTCCTGCCAGGAGGCGAGAAGCATCAGGACAATGACAGGGTCACATCACCAGGACACAGGGGCCCAGCGCACGGGTTCCCACTGGACGACCTGGGCAGTTTGAGCATCGAGATCATTAGACGGGTAAGTAACCCTCAACTGTTGCAAAATGAGAATCCACGGGTCCATCCGGTAAGCAACGTAATATCACCTACATAAACCAAGCCGTGAAGCAAACACAAGAACCCACAGGAACGGAGGAAGGACTGAAGGGAGGGGCGAGTGACTAGACGGGAAGGACCCTGCTCAGAGCAGAGGCCGGCTGACTGGTCCGGCAGAGGGTCCTGGAGGGCTCGTCACACACGACTGTCGCGCAGCCTGGGACAGGCGAGACCCCTGACGTGGCTAAAGCAGGGGCACTCGCTGGACCAGGAGCAGGATGCCCGACCGCTTTACTGCGGGGAACAGTGACCAACAGCACAGAGATGGGACGGCCCGCAACTCGGGGCTTCCGAGGAGCCCACCCGACGGGAGTCCAGACGCAGACCCCAGAGCAGGGAGTGCATCCCCACGTCCGGATCTGGGATCACAGCCAGAATCTAACGGGGGGGGAAGCACCACCCGGTCCGAAACAGGGACAGGAGGCAGCCTCCACCCACAACACCACGTCACGAGAGACAAAGGAGGCGGAGGGCTGCTCCAAATTAAGGGACGGTCGGGAGACGAGCATCAACCAGAACGTGGTCCTGGGGAGGACGGTCCCAGGAAGAAAAAGTGCTCCAAGCAGGGGGTCAGCTGGCGGAAGTGGACCCCCCAGGAGACTAAAGTATCACATCGACGCTCGACTCCCCGAGCCACGGGGAGGGCCACGCTGCCACTGGGGGCAGTGAGGTGATGCCCTCACGCTAAGGGGACACACACAGAGCGAGAACGCATGAGCACTTTAGGCGGCAAAGCAACTGGGACAAGTGTGTGCAGTGTCAATTCCATGCTGGGGTGCACACTCAAAGGGGTCGGAACAGACGCTCCAACAAGTACTGTGCACGAGTGTCCACGGCAGCTCCCATCACAGTAGCTGGCGGTAGAAACAACCCAGCTGTTCATCCACAGGCGAATACAACTTGGTCCGTCCACACGGCTCCTTGGCCCCAGGAGGGCATGAAGCACTGACACCTGCTGCAACATGGGGGAGCCCTGAACACACAGTGCTCCGTGAGAACCAGTCAGGAAAGGACCGCACCGGGTTGAGTCCGCTGACGTGAAACGCCAGAGCTGGCAAATCCGCAGACAGGAAGCAGGAAGTGGGTGCCCGGCGCTGGGGGACGGGTGGGCAGGGGCTGCAAACGGGCACAGGGTGAAGCAGGCGTCTCTCGTTAGTGACCCTGACGGCCACACCGCTGTGAGCCCCTGAGAATCACCGTCGCACCCAAGTGCAAAGGGTGCGGGGACCGCAGGCAAGCTGCACCTCAGGGAAGCTGCTCCTGGAAAGAACCGGGCGCAGTGCTGGGTCCCCTCCCACGCTGCCTGCCCCGGCGCAGTACTGGGTCCCCTCCCACGCTGCCTGCCCCGGGCGCAGTACTGGGTGCCCTCCCACGCTGCCTGCCCCGCTGGACGTTCAGCCCTGCAACACGCCTCGATGCCACCGTCCGCTTCTGCCCACAGAGGGGAGACAGCCTGCACGGCCTGAAAACGTTAAGGTTTAAGCCGTCTGGAATCTGAGAAGCTTCCGCTAACGTGTACTGCAAGTGTTCTCAATAAAGTTCTCTCTTCTTCCTTACTGCCTAGTAATTCAAGTTTTCTTTTCTTTTCCACAGTGGGAAACTAATCATCTGGGGTGTCTTTTGATATGTTTTTAAATCAAAAATAAAGGGAAAAAGACTTCAGTAAAAACTACAGCTGAATTTACTAGGTCATCCTAGTAAATTAGTAAAATAGTCCTAGTAAAATAGTCATCAAGCCACGAAGGCCGGTTTTGTCCCTGTGACGACTCTCTATGGGGCACCCAGGGACCTGCGGGCTGGCAGTGCGGCCAGCACCCGGGCAGGGCCAGGGGGGCATCCCTCACCCACCGCCTCCCCAGGCACCCCAGCTCTCTGCGGCACGAAGGAAGGGCGCGAGGGCAGAAGGGTGCGGATCGACCGCCGTCTCGCCGGGGCGCTGGCACCGGGGCAGCCTGCTCAGAGCCCCGGGAAATAGGCACGTCCCAGCTACTCCTGTGCCACTTCCTCGCCAGCGACTTCCTATCTGTGATAGAGCGCGTCCTGAGCCGGGGCGCGGCGGCCGCACAGAGCACCTCCTCTCCGGCCAGGTGCGGTGTCTGCCTGAACACCTCCTGCATCAGTCGTTATCACGGAGGCCTGCCTGCCACGCACCCTTCTGGGGCATCACCGAGGCCTGTCTGAAGATGATGTTGGCACTTAGCCTCGCAGCTGGGGGGACTCCAGGGACAGTGGAAAGGGGGAGGAGGAGGGCAGAGTCACCTGCGCCAACCCCGCTCCCCACTGAGTGCCCACCAGCCTCCTGGTCAAAGGTGTCTGAGCCTCTGAGCCCACCTTGCCCGCTGGCACAGCCCGCAGGCCCCAGAAGGCCCGATGCAGCCTGCATCAACCAGCAGGCCCTCAGGGAACAGCTGTGGGTCCGCAAGACAGGGGTCCCCAGGAAGTGGGGACAGCGGCCATCAGAGCAGGACCCGCCCAGGCTCCTCAACAGCAGGCGCTGGGGCCGACACAGCACCACGAGGCCTGGAGAGTCTGGGAAAGGCTCTCCCGTCCCAGGACACTCCACGCGCCCCACGGGCACCTGCTGGAGCCTTTGCCTTCAACGCCCAGTTCAGTGTCATCAGAAAAGGTCAGTTGCTCTGAGTTCATCTGATTTTTGCCAATGTCCAGTGGGTGGGGATCTCATCCGGGAACAAGGGTTTTAAAGGCCAAAGGAACAGAGAACAAAAGTGGATGAGAACCTGACTGTAATTCTAAGCCTTTATAAGTGGGTGGAATCGATCTAAAACTTATCACAAGAAATCAGCTGTAGGGAGTCCTGGAGAGTCCAGTTATTAGAAAGAGCGCCGTCCCCGTCTGTCCAGGGAGCTGGCCCCGAGTACAGTGGACATCGGATACGAGGTCTCTGAAGAGGGAACAGACCCTTCACGCAGAGTCCCTGTTCCCGCACTGCTCCCTCTGCCTGGACCCCACTACTGCACTCTCCCACCTCCTGCCGCCCGAGCTTCGGGAGAGGGTGGGCCATACCCTGGTCTGGACAGGGCTCCGCACGACTCGGGCCTCCTGTACGGGCTGGGCGCTACATGGAGGGAGCCTCGGTCCCATGCTGGGCCGCCCCCCCCGACACATGTGGGTCCCCCGCCCCCAGGAGACTCGGGCTCTTCCAGGGAGGTCACAACAAACTCCCACAGCCAACCAGACAGGAGGTGGGCCCCACCCCCTGCTCAGAACATTCAGTCTTCAGCAGGTAGGACAGTTTTCTTTGCCGACTCAACAATGTAAACCGCCCAGAAATGAGGAAAATCACAGCAGCCACGGTTTCAGGTCGCTAGTCTCACCCTTCACAGAGTCAACAGCACGGTTTTGTCCCTGAAGCCACAGCGCAGAACTCTCCCCAGGGCGGCTGCCGTGCCTTCCCTGGGCGTGAAGAGTGGCTTGCAGGGCACGTCCCGCTGAGCAAGTCCAGTGAGGTCCCCGGAAGTCCCATCACCCCACCCTGACAGCCGTGGTAACCTCTGCACTGGGCAACATGTGTAGAAGTCAGCCCCTTAAAGACACGGAAAATCGGAAAGGCCAGGGCCTCCCAGACCAATTTCTGGAAGAAAGCTTTAAACAGGGGATGTGAGTGATGGAGTGTGAAGCCACCACGGGCCTAGCTGGGAAACACCATTAACAGTTTTTCGAAAGCAGCGGCTGCGGGTGGGCGTGGGGGAGGGGGAACTGGATGAATGCGTCCAGCGGGTCCAAGGAGGGGACGCAGAGAGCAGGGAGAGGCCGCTGCGGCGAGTGGGGCGGGGCTTGGACCAGGAGGGGGGCACTTGGCGTGGTGAGGGCGGCTGGACTCTGGGTACATTCTGAAGTCAGCGGGGCTCGGCAGCACGCCCGGATGGAAGAGACGTGGAACATGAGAGACAGAAGGACAGACTGTGTGGTTCTACTCACGGGGCTCCGGGGGAGTCAGGGTCACAGAGGCACAAAGTAGAGGGTGGGGGCCAGGGCTAGGGGAGGGGAGGGGGTGTCCGTGTTTCATGGGGGCAGAGTCTCAGTTTGGGAAGATGAGAAAGTTCTGGAGACGGACAGTGGTGACGGCTGCACAACAGTGAGAGTGTACTTAATGGCCCCGAACTGGACACTGAGAAATGGCTAAAGTGGTTGATTTGATTACGTTATGCATAGTTTACCAGAATAAAATTAAAAAGAATAGAGACAAGGGTGTTTGCCTGAGCAGTGATGTTGCCGTTATTTCTCTGGGGAAGGTGGTGGATGGAACGCTCGGGGAGATGGAGACCTGGATTTTGGGCCGCTAAGTCTGAGGTCACAGTTAGGCACCCAGGCGTCCGCCGAGGGGCGAGGCTACAGGTGTGGCGCACGCGGAAAGTCTGCGGGAGCCATACACGCCGGGCATGTGGCAGCAGCCCCGGGAGCCAAGATGCCAAGGCGAGCGCGGGGCCGCGTGGGGGGAGAAGAGGGCTCCTCATGTGGAGGGAGCAGGCGCCATGGAGCGCGCACCCCTCGGGGAGGAGCGGAGGGCAGCCTGTGGCTGACAGTGGGCGAGGCCCTTGGTCCACAGCCGGCGAGGAGCTGAAGGGGAGCGAGGGTGGGGTGTGGAAGCAGATGGTCCCCGTCCATCCCTCAGGCGAGGCTGCAGCCCAAGGGCTGAACCAGACAGTGTAGAGAGGCCCCACCCAGACCGCCACGCCCAGCTCTTTGAAGCCCCAGAATTGTGCAGTAATTTGTTACACAGCAAGAGGTGACTAACATATAGGGCTTATCCGGCAGAAGCGAAGACCTGCAAATCCCAAGACCTTGTAATTCCACCCCAGGCCAACACCCCAGAGAAGCTGTGTCTACCTATGAGGGCGTCACCCATAACTGCCAACAACTCAGAGGACCTAATGGATGAACTATGTTCCCGCGCCAATAAAAAGTAACAATCTAGAGCTATAACAACAGCATAGAGAACGCTTACAATAAACGTTAGCCAGAAAAGCAAAATACAGGGGCTTCCCTGGGGGCGCAGTGGTTAGGAATCCTCCTGCCAATGCAGGGGTCACGGGTTCGATCCCTGGTCGGGAAGATCCCACAAGCCGCGGATCCCACTAGCCTGCGCTCTAGAGCCCGTGAGCCACAACTACTGAGCCCGCGCGCCTAGAGCCCGTGCTCCACAACAAGAGAAGCCACCACAATGAGAACCCTGCGCACTTCAACGAAGACCCAACGCAGCCTAAATAAATGAATACATTTATTAAAAAAAAAAAAAAAAAAGCAAAATACAGGAAAGCGGGGATGGTGGTGGTGGTGGGATGAACTGGGAGGTTGGGATTGACATGTATACACTAACATGTATAAAACAGACAACTAATAAGAACCTGTGGTATAAAAAAATAATGATAAAATAAAATTTTTTTAAAAAGCAGCAAAATACAAAAGTAGAATGCAATTCCAACCATGTAAAGTTCAACTACAAGCAAAACCAAACTATTATTTAGGGCTGCATCACAGGAAATACTGATACAAGCCTAAAGAAAAGCAGGGGGATGAAAGAGGCGCTGAGTTTTGTTTCTCGACCCAGCTGTGGTTTCCTTTAAGCTGCATGGACCTCCTATTTGCTTACTTTACAATAAAAAAGGAAGGAAAGAAATCCACCATACAAAGTATGCCTGTCTGCGGCCATAAATGAAATTCTTCCATGTAAAGCACAGCTGCTCAGTTTAAAACTCCAGGCCCAAATCAGAATTTAATACCGAAAGTCACTCCCATTTCCCAGGTAAAGTGGTCACCTTCACTAACCCACACTCCCTGCACCTGTTTCTGAAAGTTAGGTCAAGTAAAGGCTAGAAATTAGATACGACGCTGGTAACACCAGACCCAGAATTAGAAACTTCAATGAGAAAAGGACAGCGATTCTTTTTTGCCTCAAAATACAGTCTGAAGGAAAGAATTTCCCCTAAATGGCTAAGCTTGAGAAGAAAGAGCTGCACATGAATAGAGGAGCGACAGGGCAGGAAGATGGACTGGGGTGCGGGGGTAGCAGCCCACCACACTGACTTAACCCAAGCCCCACCCAAGTCCCCGGGGGCCCCCCAGGGCTCCAGCCAGGGGAGAACACGGGGCAGCAAGACACACAGAAAATGGCACATGGATGAGTGTCTTTCTTACAAACTACAGGGAAATGCAGTTTACATGCACGGGAATCTTGGAACCTCCCCGCCAGTTACAAATTCCCACTCCCTCTTCAGACACACGGGGCACCTGGGCGACCAGAGAGAAGAGGACGAGCGTGCCAGCAGCCCGGCTGCTCAGAAAACCCGCCTCCACCCCGGGGACCCCGATGGTTGGCAGGGCTCTGGCACCAGCTACACAGCCCAGGCTCCAGGGCCAGGAGCCCTGCTCGGCCAGATGGGGCGGAACGCACGTCCATGCCCAGGGAACACAGACTCTGCCAGGGCCGGAGCCCAGCCCACGCTCGCCAGTGTGCCTGCACACACGTGCACACAGACACAGCCACACACACATGCCCTCATGACAAAGACCCGCAAGCACACGCTCGTGCAGACGTGCACACACGCACACACTCCCCGTGCGCTGTCCACATTTTGGCTGGCAGGGTCCCTGAGCCTGCCCTGGGGGACCCTCCGCGCCATCAGGAGGCACATTTCGAAACCCCCCTCTGGTCCCCCAGGCGTGGTGCTCCACTGACCTCTCCCGAACAGAGCCCACCGCGGAGGGCCCCGTGCTGACCACACGGCAGACATTCAGGGCGACGCCAGCGGCCGGCCTGGCTGGAGGGCTCGGGGTGCAGCCTTCTTTCGGGCGAAGGAAGAGCAAGAGCTGCCCGTGTGGAGAAGCACCGTCTGCCGCACGCGGGCCAACAGAACTCACTGCGCTTTACCTAAGCAGGAGGCCCCAGCCTCCAGGGTCGCCAGCGGCCACCAGGCTGCCACGGCGGCAGACGAGCTGTGGTCCCCTGGAGGCTCCGTGCCCAAAAGGTCACTGTCACACAAGTCACCCTTCATCTGTCCGCTGGCTTCCAGCACTCAGCTGTATCGTCAGGCATTTACTGATGAGACTCTTGCCCAAGGCTGACTTCCTGGTATGAAGTCCAGGACGCACACTTTCATTCATTACTTATGTTAAAACACAAACCGCCCTCCCCTGCCCTCCCTCCCGTGAACTCCTGGCACCGACACAGGCTGTGACTCCTCTGCAGCACAGAGCGGGGGAGGGGGCCGGGGGCTCCTGGGGGGTCTGACCCCGCAGCCAGAACTCAGCGTAAACAGAGGACTAATTCATAAAACTGCTAAATCCCAACAAATGTAGACATTTGCTCCAATCAGTTTCTATGCCCCCTGCACAAACATTAGTTCCACCCTCCAGAAAGGATATACGCTAACACGTCTCCCGCTCTCATCACCACAGAACACACACAGCTGCTGCATACAAGCGTGTCCTCCAGGCACCGTGTCAGCTATTTAGCACGTTACCTCGTGGCAGCCTAGGCGACCCCGTTGATCAGGCCGTACTGTCTCCACTTGACGGTGTCAGAGAGAAGCGTGGTGCCCAAGGTCACAACCACCCGGCACCCTGTGTAAGCCTCTGTCTACCTGAGCCAAGTGGTACCACGTCCTACCCCACAGCCCTGCTCTGACCTTGGAAGTGGGGCGCGAGCCCTGGCCAGCGACAAAGGCGGGCACTTTCCCCGGCACCCCCTGTCTTTCCAGTAACGGGTGCCTGTTCTGACTGGGCTCCTTGCTGCCCAGCTGGAGGTCACAGGCCCAGGCTGCCCGCAGCTTCCTGGTCGGCTCCGGGAGATGAGGCCGCTGACCCTCATTGTCTGCCTCCGCCCGGCACTAACCGCACACGTGGGGTGGGCTCCCACTGACCGTACACCAGGGCAGCGGCCCAGGGGCGTCAGGACGGCGAGGCCAGAGGAGCCGGGTCCCTGGACGACCCCAGGAACCAGCCGCGCCAGCCCGGGCCGCTTGCCTCCGCGCTGTGAAATTTCCATCCTGTGTACGGCACTGGATGTTGGGGTCTCCGCGTCACGGCAGCTGGCCTGTGCCCTGACACGTGTCTGTCCGTAAGCCTCCATCTGTGTCCAGTTCTGGGTCCTTCCTGCATGCTGAGCCCTGTGCTGGCACCCGCCCCATTCCCGGTCATGGAACCACTACACACACCCCAGGCCCAGGTCCCTCAGTCACACGCTTCAGCCCCTGCCCCGTGCCAGGTGGGGCCTGCTTCCGGCCGTCCCGCACCTCCAGGCCAGGCAGCTGCTGCGTGGAGGCGCCTGGCTTTGTGGCCACCGTGCTAAGCCCTCAAGCACGGGCAGGGCTCTGTCAGGCCAGCAGAGGCTCAGGACGCAAAGACAGCATCATCGGGCCCAACCTGGCGTTGGTGGCGAGCAAGGACCTCAACCGCCGCTTTCCTTTGCCTTTTAAGGCATCACCTCGAGCACACACTCAGAGCGGGTCCATGCCTAGAGGCCAGGGCCTCCGGTACACGCAGGTGTGTCCTGACACCCACACCTCCACAGCCGCGCTCAGGTGTGCATCTGGGCAAACGTCCGTCAGTGCATGTTCCTGGGGTCGGCCCACCTTAGACCAGCCATCCTCGGCCAGCAGAAGCCCCCCAGGGGCCATACGTTTACACCAGACGCCACTTCTGCCCCTCACAGCGGGAGACATGAGCGCTGTGCCTGGGAAAACCATCTTCAAAGCAGCAACTGTTTTCCCAGCTGTGAACACCCCATCCTGGGAAAGCTTTTCATTCCACTGCAAAAATACTTTTGAAAAGACTGAACAAATATTCGGCTTCATCTGTCCATTCTGGTATTTTAGACCCCAAACTGGAGAACTTTCTTGAGTACGTGGTCTGATGAACCAGTGACTAACATTCCTTGTAATCATGAGTGAACCTTCTAACAAAATAAGCTTCCTGAACTAAATGTGGTGTCAACTCACTTAACCGAGAACGATAAACCAAGTGGCTTCCTGTCAACGGCGGGAAGTGGAGGTGATCTCAGCAGAGACAGAACCCCAGGCCAGGGGGTCACAGTGACGTGTAAGTTCAGGGAGTGACTGCGGCCCCCTCCCAACGCCAGGACACAGAAGACCCCCCAGCAGAGCCCCCCGGGAGACCAGGCTCCGGGCAGCCCTGCCATCGCCGCATGAGGGCCCTCCTCGCACAGAAGGGGGTGGTCCCAGCCCCGGCTTCCCTCGGGGACGAGGGGGGGCAACCCTGGGCTTCAAGGGATGCGGCAGAAGGATGGGGCTGCCTGACCCCAGGTCAGAGTGTGGTTCCGACCCCAAAATGGCCAAAGGACCACACAGCAGTGAGAGTTTAATCGTTACTCACGTCACGGACCGTCTGGGCTAAAGAGGGGTGGGGAGGCCTGCAAGCCAGGCGGGAGGAAGGCCCCGGCTCAGTCAGTGGGCCAGCCCCGCTCTGTGCTCCTTCACGTTCCCTGTGTTTCCCACAGTGGGTGTGTTCTGCTCGTATAAGGTGGTTTTGAAAATTCAATTAAGGACGATGCTGGAAATGACGCTACAAACCGAGCCTGCGCCAAGAGGCCCCTGCGGCAGGTGCGCTTCACAGAGCGACCTTCACAGAGGGACCTTCACAGAGGGACCTTCACAGAGGGACCTTCACAGAGGGACCTTCACAGAGGGGCCAGAGAGGGGCCTTCACAGAGGAACCTTCACAGAGGGGCCTTCACAGAGGGACCTTCACAGAGGGGCCAGAGAGGGGCCTTCACAGAGGGGCCAGAGAGGGAGAGCGCGGGGCTTTCAGGGCGGAACTGGGGGCAGGAGGGGGGAGCTTCCCTTTTTCAACTTTCCTTTATGATTTCGACGCTCTTTATTCGGGAAGTAGGCACAGCGGCGCAGGGCACGCAGCACGAAGTCCTCACTGGGATGAGGGGCTTTCATTCCCACGATCTTAGATGCCGGGGTAGTGGCCCGTGGGGACGTTACAGGACCTCCCGGACTCCAGGGCGCATGTGGGCACCAGCGGGAGACCCGGACCAGCCAGAACGAGGACCTGCCTCCTCGTCCCAGGTCTGCACTGGGGGAGGGGACAGCAGAGGCCATCTGTCCTGGCTGCCCATGGTCGGAGGGGAAGGCCGACAGGCAGGCAGAGGCTGGAGGCCTCTGCTCACGTGTGAGGGAGCGTGGGCCAGGGCGCGCGGAGGGAGCGTGGGCCAGGGCGCGCGGAGGGAGCGTGGGCCAGGGCGCGCGGAGGGAGCGTGGGCCAGGGCACGTGGGCCAGGCTGCGTGGAGGGAGCGTGGGCCAGGCTGCGTGGAGGGAGAAGAGTCGGGAGGAGGGCAGTCCGAGTGGAAGGGCTTGGGGGGAAGCGGTCAGATCTAGGACGTCCTTTACCATAGAGAAGACAGTGCAAAAGCGGCCAGAGAACATGCTACCCGGGGGACAGGGACCCTGAGACCTAGCTGCTCGCTCAGACACGCGCCCCGTGAGCACCTCCAGGCAGCCCCCCACGCTGGTCTTTGGGCAGCTGGACCAAGTGAGAGACCGGTGGAGAGGAGCCAGACCACAGTGCACCCAGGCAGCAGAGAGAGGTCACTGGCGGGGACGAACAGGCCATGTTCTGACGGGGGGCGGGGGGGGGGGGGTTCCTCCAGATCTTACAGAAAACGGAGCAGCTGGCGCTCCTGGGAGCCCCCCACCTTCCTACACTGACCAGGGAACCAAAGGGCCGGCACAGGCACCAACCTGGCGGCCGGCAGCGGGGCCCTGCAGCCTGGGAGTGGCCAAGGGGCTGTCTGTCTAGGGCAAAAGCCATAAAAATAACTCGGCTGGAAAAATATCTGAACCATTAGGACAGAGCTCTCAGCACAAGGGTTTTCTCAAATCTATACAGAAAAGGTGAACTTTGTGACAGAACTGGTAAAAACACACAGGCAGCTCACAAGAGAAAAACAAGTGACGGTTCACGGTAGCAATCAAAGAAACCGAAGTTACAACAACCACGAGTGACCTTTTTCTCTCTGTCACACTAGGAAACGTGAAAGACGTTATGACACCCAGATCTGGTGTGGGCACCCTCACGCACGGAGAAGACACTGTATCCACTGGAGGACACACCCCAGAGTATAAACCAGAGCTCTCTCGGGGTGGCAGGATTCATCTGTCTGGTTTCTTCTGTATGTTTCTACTTCTTTTTTCCATTTGGCCATGTATATATAACTCAGGAAAAATAATAAACATTCCTTTTTTAAAAGTACATTTTGCTGAGCTATTTTCTGCTGACCGCGAGGAAGCAAAGCTCACAAACACAGCCCTGGCTGACCAAGCGGCAATTAAAGCATTAGAAACCGACGTGTGGACAGCTGGACTTGGGGGCGGGGAGGGGACAAAGGCGATGGGTCTCCACGGCAGCAGGACGCTGAGCAGTTTCCAACTCTTCCCTAACGGTTCAGAGTCAACAAATGAGCCGACAAAACCCATTTTAGAGACAGAGGTACACAAGCTCGCAGCCAGCCTCCTAACAGAACATGGGCCCTGGGGCCGCAGCCGCGAGGAGCTCCTGGAAAAGGGGACAAGGACGTCACACAGCAGGGATGACAAGGGCCACATCGAGCACGGACGCAGCAGCACGGCGCCACCAGCAGGCCGGGAAGGCTCTCCCGTACGGCCCACCCAGCAGCACCCAGAATTGATAAGGCCAACAGCGCACATATCACCAAACTCTGGAAAAAAGAGAGTTTAATTCTGCTCCTGCCAGTTCCCAGGACAACTCCAGCCGTCCTCATCAATGTGAGCGCCGCGATCAGAAAGACTGAAATATTAAAGCAGCGAGACGCCAAACACCAGTGGAGATGCAGAGAAGCCGGATCCCTCGCACGACAGGGGCACGTACGGGGCGACCACCCCGAAGGTGGGCAGCTGCCGAGCACCGCCACGAGCACGGACCACATGACCAGCCGTTATGCTCCCGGGCGACTTCCCCAGAGAGAGGAACACACGTTCATGGACGTTCACAGCACTTCGGTGGGAAAGCCAAGACGGGAAACCACCCGAGTGTCCTTCACTGAACAGCGAAGGGCTGCAGAGCAGTGGCCCAGGAGCCAGTGGTGACAGCAGCTCTGTGTCACGACACCTGCGGTAAAACTGCGCAGAAACGCACGCGCGCCCGCAAAACTAATGGCATGTGAGCGAGCTCTGTGGGCGGCATCGATGTCCCTCCTGGCTGCAACACCACAGTCTGTTACCAATGGGGCAAACCGGGCACAGGGCACACGGGCCTCCCTATAGCTTCTGCAACTTGCTACGTAACCTACAGTTATTTCAAAAATAAATTCTCTTTAACAAAAGCGAGAGCCCCAGGCCCTCGACATGAACGCTGAGCCCCTCGGCCACCCGTCCAGGACCCTCCAGGCAGGCCTGGGGCTCAGCCCGGCGTTCAGAACGCGGCTCCTGTCACAGCGAGAAGAGTCCGCACCAACACCACCCGACGCCGCGATGCAGCGCCACGCTCCAGGGCACACGTGGTGGAGTAAGATCTGGAAGGACCGCGGCAGCCCCCTGCCTACCGGGCGTCTCACCTCAGTGCTCCCCGGTGCCGCGGTCCTCCTGTCATCAGCCCTGTGTGGGGCGGTGCCCGCGGCAACCTTCAAACGGCAGCCAAGAGCCCAGAGGCCCCCGACCTTCCCGGGGAGGCGGCAGGTCGGTGAAGCCACGGGCCCAGGGAAGGGTTTCCTGCCGTCGGAGACCAGGAGAGCCCGGAACTCGGGGCAGAAAGATCTAGTGCCTGAGCAACCTCGGCTGGGGAGGGGCTGCTCTGCAGCCGGGGAGCAGCTCAGACTCGGGGTGCCCGGGAGGGGGTGTCCTCCCGGCTGTGGGGGGTACTCCGGTCAGACCAGGGCCCCTCCACCGCCAATCTGGGGGCGTCAACGTCATCCCCACGCCTGGCACCGCCAGCCTGCCCCTGGGGGCTCCTGCCCCGGAGGCAGCGCTTGGCTGCGACAGAGACCCCGGGCCGCCGAGCCCCAGATGCCCCCCAGGAGGGGCTCCCCAGATCCTGAGCTGATTTAGACTGACTCTGACGAGGGGGGAGAGGGAACGGCAACCAAAACCATGGACAGAAGTACAAAACCAACCATTTCTGGAAAGCGAAGAGCCGGCAGGAGGGGAGGCTTCTGGAGCCCAGGAACCACGGGCCGCCACGGGGCTGCTCCAGCCTGAGCGATTCGCAGGGCCGGGAGTTTGCCCTTGGGCTCAGGTGGCCTCCGGCAGTGGTGAGGGGCCGGAAGTGCAGCTCAGGGCCCCCGGGTGGAGGGTCAGAGGGCGGGACTGATCCGGGAGGGCCCCTGGAGCCACCTCATGCCTCCCGACCGGCTGCAAGCACCCAGCCCCAGCTATGCCTTCTGGCTCCTGTGTCGCCCCTGTGTCACTGCGCGCACGTGTAAGACACGTGTCTCACGCTGGGCTGCGGTCAACGGTCAGCGTTTCAGAGTGAATGATCTGGCGGAATCACACTGAAGTCTCTGGTTTCTTGAGAAATGCTCACCTTTTGAGATAAAAAAGATGCGAAAAGATGTGTCTGACTTTATAAGCCGTAACTGGTTCTTTGGGGAGAGGTTTTTATTGAGGGGAGGGGTTGTGTGTTTTCCATCGCGTTGGTAGCTTGAATCTTACCCCGTGCTCCCCAGGCGTGTGTGGGGACAGAAAAGCCTGCCACCATCCTCGCGGACATGTCCGACCTAAGGGCTACCGGTGGCCAGGCTCAGCTTCCCAAAGCCACCCACCCGCTGTCGGCTACTTAGTGCAAATCAGAGGCAACTGGTGAAAAACAGCCACTACTTCCGCGGTCGGAAGCCACTCGCTGTCAGATTTTCTGTGTTGCGTGAGATTTTCCCACCCAAACAGGAACCAACGTGCTTGTAAACCCGACATTAAGCGACGTGGTAAGTTAACCACAGCTCCATCTAAAAACGAATAGAATCTGACATACCTGCTATTTTTTGGCTTACAAGTATAGGCTGAAAAAGCCACTGCAAATCACTATCACTAGGAGGACACCCTGAAGCTCCCTAACCTCTACCCCACTCCCCACCTCACCTTATTCCCTGCCTTTAGAAAACTCTCAGCAGGTTATCAGAATTCGTTGAAAAAAAGATGTAATAATTAACACTCCCACAACCTATTACATTTATATTACATATAAATTAATGCAACATTAAATAAAATCTGTTTTTAGCAGCACAAAAATCCCAATTTTTAATATGTATTTGCTGAACACGTGTCCCAATTTGATCTCAGGGAGCTGCTGCTAAGTTTTATTGGTTAAAGAAAAGTTAGGTTAAGGGTCAACATGGAGAATGTGAGAAAACGGAGAAGAAGAAAAATCAGAAGGTTGGCCAGGCCAAGAGGATCAATTCCAGAAAGGAACTGGGGCAGAGGGAATGTGCCGGAAGGTGGAGGAGCACAGCACGTGGCTGAGTCAGGACTGACGGGAAGAAGGGGGGGTACCGAGAACCCCAGGACATCTTCCACCCTGGATCACAACAGGCGTGCAGTCCTGCACAGACCCGCCTTCCCCACAATGGTGCATTTTAATGGTATGTTACACAGAAAACAGACAAACGAAGTCTACACCAGGTGTGCTATAGGGACACTGCCCAGGTCACGTACTCACTGAGAAACACGTTAGATCTCTCCAGAGAAAACCATAAAACCTTCCTGAATGACATAAAAAACAGCCTCAATAAAGCATGAAAGATTTCTCAGGAAATCTGAAAGTGGATTGCAAAATTCAAACCAAAAAGAAAATATGACAAAGGCCCAGAACCCTGTCCCAAAAAACAATCAGTACTTAGTGTATTAGATATTAAAACGTATTTTTAAGAACTAAAGTATTAAACAGTGTGGCAAGGAGCAAGTTAAATTATGGTACAACAAGATAACAGAATATTATACAACTTTTTAAGAGGATATAGGCTATTCCAACAAGAATTCTAAGACAATTCAATAAGAATAGTATTTTCAACAAATGGTGTTGGGACAACCGGACACCCGTATGCAAAGGAATGAAGCTGGACCCTTACTTCACACCATACACAAAAGTTAACTCAAAATGCATCAAAGACTAAAATGTAAGAGCTAAGACTATAAAACACAGAAGAAGGTACATCTTCTCCTATAAATCTCCCCGATCCTGGATTTGGCAATGGTTTCTTAGATATATATGACACCAAAAGCACGGGCAACAAAAGAAAAAACAGATTAATTAGACTCATCGAAACTTAAAATGTCTGTGTTTCGAAGGACAAGAAAGTAAAAAGATGGGAATTCCCTGGGGGGTCCAGTGGTTAGGACTTGGCGATTTCACCGCCAGGGGCCTGGGTTCGATCCCTGGTCGGGGAACTAAGATCCCCCAAGACGTGCAGCCAAAAAAAAAAAAAAGAAACAACAACAAAAAAGCAAAACAGAGAGAAAGTAGAAAGGCAACGGACAGAAGAAAATGTCTGCAACCCACATATCTGATAAAAGAATTGTACCTAGCAATCATAAAGAACTCTTAAAACTCAATAAATGAGACAGTTTTTTTTTTTTTTTTTTTTTTTGCGATACGCGGGCCTCTCACTGTTGTGGCCTCTCCCGTTGCAGAGCACAGGCTTTGGACGCGCAGGCTCAGCGGCCATGGCTCACGGGCCCAGCCGCTCCGCGGCACGTGGGATCCTCCCGGACCGGGGCACGAACCCGTGTCCCCTGCATCGGCAGGCAGACTCTCAACCACTGCGCCACCAGGGAAGCCCCAAATGTGACAATTTTTTAAATGGAGAAATGTCTATTCAAACCCTTTGCCCCAAGAAAATATACAAATGGCCAAGCAGCACATGAAAAGATGCCCAACGCTATTGACCACTGAGGAAATGCAAGTCAAACCCACAAGAAGACACCACTTCACACCCAGCAGGATGGTGAGAATCAGATAGAGAACAGTGCTGGCAAGGACGTGGAGAAAGTGGAATTCTTACACGAGGCTGGTAGCGGAACGAGACGTAAAACAGGGCAGATGCTGCAGAGAAGTCTGGTGGTTAGGCGTTAAGTACAGAACTACCATACGGTCCAGCAATTTCACTCCTGGGTCTAGAGCCCAGGAATTGAAAACAGGTATTTAAACAACAATGGGCACACGAATGTTCCCAGAAGCACTGTTGACAGCAGCCACAGGTGGACACAGCCTGACCAGTAACGAAACAGAATGCAGCGTATTCACATAAAGGAATGTTATCCAGCCACGAAAATTCAAGAGTGAAGCTCTGACACACACGACCACATGGCTGAACCTCGAAAACCTGATGCTAAGTGAGGGGACTCAGACACGATGTGTGACACAGGTCACATACTGTACGCTCCCTGTACAGGAATAGGTAACCCAGGGAGACAGAACGTGGGGGAACCGGGGCTGGGCACAGGGTCAGGAGGGAGCGCCCCGCAAGTTCAGGGTCTCCCTCCAGGTGAGGACGATGTTGTGTGGCTAGACAGAGGGACGGTCACACGTTCGTGTACTAAAGTGTTGCTGTAAAATGGTTAGCTTTATATCCGGCCTGTCAGCTCCCATCACAATCCTGGACGTTTAATTCAGTCACCACACCCTCCTGAGCTCCACCTATGTTAGTGTTGCTGTGTCCGTCTCTGTGCACCAACAATCCCCATTTCAATTCTTAAATATATGCATTGAATATCCTGGCAACCAGCACTTTATAAAACAGAACTACCCTAAAAAGGACACGTGACTGTCTGCTTAGAAAAAGCCTCCACAGGATCAGTTTGGATAAACAGACGGATGAGAGATTCAAAAGAAACTAAGACACTTCTGATCTTACAAATCAGCAATAAAAAGACAAAGGACCCAGTTCAAAAATGGACAACGGGTCTGAACAGACGTTTCTCCAGAGAGAGATGACAGCCAATGAGCAGCTTAAAAGATGCCCAACATCAGTCACAAGGGAAACGCCAATCAAAGCCCAGGGACACACCCCACGCCCAGCAGAGGGACCATAGCCAAAATCAACCATGGACAGCAGGGCTTGGCAGAGAGGTGGGGAAAATGCGACACAAAAACTGTACTCCTGGAAATATAAATATGAAAATACATGTCTCATATAGAGAACAGACTTGAGGACACAGGGTGGAAAGGGGAAGCTGGGATGAAGTGAGAGAGTGGCACTGACATATGTACACTACCAAATGTAAAACAGATAGCTAGTGGGAAGCAGCCGCATAGCACAGGGAGATCAGCTCGGTGCTCTGTGACCTCCTAGAGGGGTGGGATAGGGAGGGTGGGAGGGAGGCTCAAGAGGGAGGAGATGTGGGGATGTATGTATACATATGGCTGATTCACTTTGTTATACAGCAGAAAGTAACACACCATTGTAAAGCAGTTATACTCCAATAAAGATGGTAAAAAAAAGAGAAAGAAAGAAAGAAAATATACGTCTCACAAAAACATGTGTTCATAGCAGCATCACCCATAACATATAAAGTGAGAAAGAGGACGGGACAGACAACATGCTACCATTTGTGTAAACACGTGCACAGACACGGCTATGCACAAAAAAATGTCTGGAAAGAGACTAACACCCATAAAAGTGCGAGGAAACAGAAGAAACTGATGCAAGTCTGGCCTAGTGGGAGAATGTTTTGAATTTTGTATCATGTCCTGCATTACCTAATAAAAACATAAATATTGTTTTTAAAGCACTATAGAAAAAAACAAGAAAAGAAAAACAGATTAGTAGAACACAATGTAGACCCTAGAAAATTTGGAGGGTCGAACATGTTCTATCAAAAGGACAGAATATTCAGTCAATGATATGGGACAACTGAATCTTTAAGAAAAAAAATGTCGGATCCCTGCCTCACATAACACAAATTTCAATTCATTTAAAAAACTACAGGGCTTCCCTGGTGGCACAGTGGTTGAGAGTCTGCCTGCCAATGCAGGGGACGCGGGTTCGTGCCCCGGTCCGGGAAAATCCCACATGCCATGGAGCGGCTGGGCCCGTGAGACCTGGCCGCTGAGCCTGCGCGTCCGGAGCCTGTGCTCCGCAATGGGAGAGGCCACAGCAGTGAGAGGCCCGCGTACCGCAAAAAAAAAAAAAAAAAAAACTACAAAAAGTGGAGAAAAATATAAGAAAACGTTTGTAACTGTGCAAGAGAGGGCTTTTTAAGGGAACAAAAACAGACACCACAAAGCAAAACTGACAGACACTCGCCTGCACTACTGAAAGCCCCACGGAAACATCAAATTCAGGAGACAAAAGACACGTGGGGAGAAAGTCCATGTATTAGACACACAAAAAGTCCTTTTTTACAAAAGGTGATCAATTCAACAGAAAAACAAGCGAAAGGTGATGAGGAAATTCATAGAAGACAAATGATTAATAACTAATCGAAAAATGTCCATCTCACCAAGGATCAGGAAAATATAAATTAAGAACAGATTCTACTCTTCACCCACCAGATTGGTAAGAATAAAAGATGGAAGGTACCCAGTGCACGCTATAATGCCAGGACATGAATTCTGGGGCCCTGAGGCATCATGTATCAGGTTTCAAATGCTGCGTCTCCAAGAGAAGCGTCACACAGGCAAACAGACCTAAGTGGGCCTCTCTCCAAGAAGACACACAGATGGCCGACAGGCACGTGAAAAGATGCTCAACACCACTACTATTAGAGAAACGCAAATGAAAACCACAACGAGGCGCCGCCTCACAGCGGTCAGAAGGCCATCATTAAAAAGTCTACAGACAGCAAATGCTGGGGAGGCGTGGGGACAGGGAGCCCTCCTGCACTGTGGGCGGGAATGCAAATGGGTGCGGCCACTGTGGAGGGCAGTACGGAGGTTCCTCAGAAAACTAAAAATAGAGCTGCCCTATGATCCAGCAATCCCAGTCCTGGGCATATATCTGGAAAAACACTAATTCAAAAAGATACACGCACCCCTATGTTCACAGCAGCACTATTCACAACAGCCAAGACACGGAAACAACCTAAATGTCCATCGACAGATGAATGGATAAAGATGTGGTGCATATATACAGTGGAATACTACTCAGCCATAAAAAAGAATGAAATAATGCCATTTGCAGCAACACGAAGACCTAGAGATTATCATACTAAGTGAAGTAAGTCAGACAGAGAAAGACAAATACCATATGATATCACTTCTATGTGGAATCTGAAATATGACACAAATGTACTTATCTACAAAACAGAAACAGACTCACAGACATAGAGAACAGACTTGTGGTTGCCAAGGGGGAGGGGAGGTGGGGGAGGGATAGAGCGGGAGTTTGGGATGAGCAGATGCAAACTATTATAAATAGAATGGATAAACAACAAGGTCCTACTGTAGAGCACAGGGAACTATATTCAATATCCCGGGATAAACCAGCATGGAAAAGTATATGAAAAAGAATGTATAACTGAATCACTTTGCTATACAGCAGAAACTAATACAACATCGTATACCTCAATAAAACTGAAAAATAAATAAATATATACAGTCTACTCTGTCAATTACACCTCAATCAAGCTGTTTTGAAAAACCACACACACAGTAAGACACAACTACACCCACAAGAGAGGCCGACAACACCGAGTGGTGGCAAACGTGCGCAGCACCGAGAACCCTCCATGTGGCTGGCGGGGTGCACAGTGGCGCAGCCTCCTTAGAGGACAGCTTAGCAGTTTTGTAAGGTAAACACACACTTCCATACGATCCCTCCCAGTCCTAGGAATCTACCCAAGAAAAATGAAAACAGAGGCCCTTGTACACAGCACACTCAAAACGGCCCCACACTGGCAACAACCCAAATGTCTAGACCAGGTGATGGAGAGAGCAGTGTGATGAGTCCAAAGGAAAGGGGGACACGGGAGCGGGGCGGGAGGGGGTGGGCTAGCAGGCTGGCTCCCCCAGGCAGGAACGGGGCCTCGGGGCATCACAGAGCCTCTTTGGTCTCAGGGTCCCAGTCTCGGAACCCCTCTTAGCCCCGCAAGCCCACAGCTCACAGCTCCCACGGGCTGACCACCGAGCACTCAGTGCTCACAAAGTAGGAAAGGAAAACAGTGGAACAAGGGAATTTCTGCTAAAGGAAAACAAGGCAGGCTCCCAGGGGGCTGTCTGTAAAGATCGCCCCTCCCGGCTAGTTTAGCGGCCAGGAGTCTGCCGCCAGACCAGAAGCGTTTCTTGAGGCAAAATGCCACTGGTGTGCAGCCCTGTTGCTGAGCAAATTCTCAAGGCCATGGAGTTCACAGCCTCGGCTGATGGTTTTCAAGCACTTGTGGGCTTAATGCCCACGTAACTCCTCTGATTTTCCCAGGTTGAAAAGGAAGGAGAAAAGATGCCCCATGTTGAGCTTTGCTTCCTTTCCACACAAAGGACACGGCGTGGCCTCCTACAGCCCAGCTGCCCCTGTCACGTGTCAGCAGGACCCACGAGGACACGAAAGACACACATGGCTGCGCTGGGCCCTCGGGAGCCAGGGGCTTGGGGGTGGCGCACATCGTGTTCCAAAGGCACGAAGTGGCGCCCATTCCTCCAAAAGTACGCGTCACTCCCCACTCCAGAGGGTCACTCCAACCAACGGAGGGCCATCTGGTCAACACGTGCGAGCTCTTCCTCCCTGGACGTCAGCGCTTACAGCCAAGGGCGAGCCGGACACACTCCCCACACGGTCTGGGCCAGGCGGCCGGGGAGGGCAGTGACACCTCAGCCCGTGTCCTTATACAACCACAGTCAGGAAACCCAAGCAAGGGCCTCTCCTCTCCACCAGCTGCCCAGGGACCATGACCGTGACCCGGCCTCTCGGGCCAACTCCCCTGTGAAGCGGCAGCGCACCCACACCTCCGCCCCTGGCATCTCAGGGCTGCCAGAACCCAAGGTCAAAGTGCTTCTGTGAATGGAAGCGTGCTCTGCAGACATGAGAGGTTCTTCTTAGTGAGACCCGGAGCCAAGAGCTGAGCTAACCAGCCCCTGGCTCCCCCCACTCCCCCTCCCGCTCCACCCCCAGTTCCTCCCACTCCCCCCAGCTCCCCCACTCCCCCCCACTCCCCCCAGCTCCCACACACACCCCCCAGATCCCCCACTCCCCCAGCTCCCCCCCACACCCCCAGCTCCCCCCAGTACTCCCCCCAGCTCCCCACACACACCCCAGCTCCCCCACTCCCCCCAGCTCCCCCACTCCCCCCAAGCTCCCCTCACACCCCCCAAGATCCCCCCACTCCGCCCCCCCCAATCTGCAGACAGCCTGAGTGTATTTACAGCAGCAGGAGGCAGCCAGCTCAGCCTAGGTGCCCGTCCAAGGCGGCAGTCACTGGCTCCAAGGGTGACCGCTGCTCTGGTGTGTCTCCCCACCCCCCAGGTCTGGCTCAGCGTCTGGGGCGGTACCTCCCCAGGGAGGGCGGGGTGGGGGGGCTGAGGCCTGCAGACCCCTCACCACCACACAGCCGTGCTCGCTAAACCAGTCCACCCGACCCTGTCAAGCCGGAGCCTCCTCTGGAAGGGGTCCAGGGACGTGAAGACAGAACCGGACCCCATCTGCCCAGCCCTAAGCCCAGCTCACGGGGAGGGTTAAGAAGCTACCAGACGGGTAGACATGGGCCAACTCCGAGAACCCTGTGCTCGAGCACCACCCTCGGAAGAGGGAAGACCCTCGAACCCCCCACCTCGCAAGCCCCTCCAGCAGGACAGGGAAGAGGACAGGAGCGGGGCAGGGCCTCCCGGGAGCAGCAGCCGGCACCACAGAACCAGCGCCGGGAGGACTTGTCCCCGCCTCGGCGGCACCACAGGCCACCCCTCCTCCACTGTCCCAGCCCACGCGCCTCGGGTCAACGGCAGGGGCAAGAGGTGGACGGGGGGCTCAGCCACACAGATGTCACATGCTGTGGACAAGGGCACCAGGGCAGCGGGGACTGGACAGGACAGGAGAGGGATGGGGCCCCCCCGCCGAGCCCCCCCCCCCATGGGGCTCCCAGTGCGTGAAGCATCCCCCCTGGGGGATCCTTCAGCCCTCCTGGCGCAGGCTCAGGGCCTGGGCTGTGGGAAGTGACTGCACAGGGACCTGAGGGTCCCTGGACGGGCATTTCCGGGAGGACAGCACCATGGCCCAAGAGGGGGCAGAGGCTCCTTGGGGCTCCTTGCGGGGGTTGGCGCAGGAGCTGGGGCGGGGACGGTGCAGTACTTTTCCATGGGCTCCCAGTGACGGGAACGCTCTCTCCAGGCTCTGGCCACACACCCTCTGCAGACGGAAGGGTCCCTCCTTTAAAAAGGCCTAACACAGCAGCTCCCCAGCTTCCCACGAGAACCGAGAACCGGAGAGAGAGCGGGTGAAGAGGATTTTGATGAGCAGAGACCAGGATGTGGTCTCGAGGAAGCACAGACTCCATTTCCTCAGGACACCAGCCCCGCGCCCAGCACTGACCGCGCAGGGACCCACCCGAGCTCCCCCAGCACCCCTGGGGACCAAGGCGAAGCGGCAGAGCACAGACCCCATGGGGACCATGTGCACAAGTTACTAACCAACCAACCAGAAACCGAGGCAGCAAGAGACACTGGAAGGAAACATACCCAAATTCTTCTTCCTGCTTTTGTTTTCCAAATTTATTTTAATCAACATGTACTTAAATAACAAAAAAAAATCACTTTTAAAAAAATTGCCTGAATTTAAGAATCATTACCCCTCTCAGGCAGAACCTTTAAGCTCTGCCATTACTTATCATAAACCCACACAGTCTGGGGGGTCCTGCCAGTGACCAGCAGCCGGCAAGCAGAGACCACTCAGAAAGCTAGAGATTTATAACAAAATTACAGGTCACCAGGACTTGTCACTTGGAGTCACTTGGAGTTCGTTTTAAAGAAATTGGAGGAGTCTAGAAAAAGTAGGAAACTGTCCAGGAAAGGCCCAAGAAATTCACATGTACTGGAGGTTCTGCAGGGATTGGGGGCCAGACCACCGAATGGGAACTGGAATAGCTCTAAAAAAACAGTTTCCCTCCAGGGTCTAGAAACCAAAAAGGCCTGACAAAACTGGGGCTCCAGTGGCACAGAAGGCGAGGACGACGAGAAGGGGCCCAGGGCACATGGGACTGGCTACGAGCCCGGGTGAGAGCAGGACGTGGGGGCCAGCGATGCGGTCCGGCTGGCTGACCTGGGTCCTGTAAGCGCAGGCCTTCTGTGCAGGGAGAGGCGCCCGGGCTCGGGTGGCGCCAGACCTGAGGTTCTCAGCCGGAGAGAAGGCAGAGAAAGGGGCACCCAGGACAGGTACGGGCCTGAGTGCTGGCCTGGCTTCCTCCCCGACACCCAGAGGTGGCAGCTGGGAGACGACCCCGGACCCAATGGAGCCGCTCTCTGTCGGCACAGGCCCTGCACCTGCCCACCCACCACGGAGGAAAAGTGCCATCACGCGTCCCCCTGGCACAGAACTGCCCAGCCAGCCGGTGTCCTGGGGGTCGGACCAGCAGTCCTGCACGGAGCCCGCAGCACAGTGGCCTGGGATCCACCCCAGGGCCCGGCTGGGCCTGCAGTCGAGGAGGTGCTGGCCAACGGGTAGGCCCTCCTGCCCCAGCCCCTCCGCTATATGAAAGGGGTACATGCGCCCCAAGTCTCAGCAGCGTGCACGGCCCAGGCTTGAAACAAAGGCAGAGCTGGAAACACTAGGGCGTAGGAGTGACCAAACCGGGACTTCCCTGATGGTGCAGTGGTTAAGAATCCACCTGCCAGTGCAGGGGACATGGGTTCGAGCCTTGGTCTGGGAAGATCCCACATGCTGCGGAGCAACTAAGCCCGTGAGCCACAGCTACTGAGCCTGTGAGCCACATCTACTGAAGCCCGTGAACCTAGAGCCCATGAGCCACAACTACTGAAGCCCACACACCTACAGCCCGTGAGCCACAACTACTGAAGCCCGTGCGCCTAGAGCCCATGAGCCACAACTACTGAAGCCCACGTGCCTAGAGCCCATGAGCCACAACTACTGAAGCCCACGCGCCTAGAGCCCGTGAGCCACAACTACTGAAGCCCACGTGCCTAAAGCCCGTGAGCCACAACTACTGAAGCCCACGCACCTACAGCCCATGAGCCACAACTACTGAAGCCCGTGCGCCTAGAGCCCGTGAGCCACAACTACTGAAGCCCACGCGCCTAGAGCCCATGAGCCACAACTACTGAAGCCCACGTGCCTAGAGCCCATGAGCCACAACTACTGAAGCCCACGCGCCTACAGCCCGTGAGCCACAACTACTGAAGCCCACGCACCTACAGCCCATGAGCCACAACTACTGAAGCCCACGCACCTACAGCCCATGAGCCACAACTACTGAAGCCCGTGCGCCTAGAGCCCGTGAGCCACAACTACTGAAGCCCACGCGCCTAGAGCCCGTGAGCCACAACTACTGAAGCCCACGTGCCTAAAGCCCGTGCTCCATAGCAAGAGAAGCCACCGACCGCCATGAGAAGCCCGCGCACTGCAACAGAGCAGCCCCTGCTCGCTGCAACTAGAGAAAGCCCACGCGCAGCAACCAAGACCCACGCAGCCAAAAAAAAAAAAAAAAGAGTGATGAAACCCACCAGCCACACGCCACCCATCCTGTCGGGGATTTCCATCGCTTCCTTTCAGAAAGACCCAAACGAGGACCTGATCTAGTCGCCGATTAATGGTAGATACTCACAGGCAAGTCTGACAATGGCCCCAAGTCACTCGACACGCTATGCGGCGCAGCTCCGACGACACTTCCCTCCCCGTGGACCAAGGATGAGCACAGGGTCACTGGGTGCTCACGTGGGATGCGGGCTCGAGGCCACACCAGGCAAGCCTCATGCACGGTCAGCACCTTCACCCACTGCTCAGGGCCCAGCAAAGCCGCCCCTCATGACATGAGTCGCCCACCAACTTTCACTTCATGTTGAATAACTTGTCAAGATTTGTAACATCTTATGCCGTTTTGATCAACTACACACTAGGAATTGCAGAGTCAGCTCAATACAGAAGAACATGAACACTCAGAACCTGAGAGGTAACAGCAAACAAATTCAAACATAGACACGTGTTTCTGTGGTGGAGCCTGACCACTTTTAGCTGTGATCTCGGAAATACAGACCCCAGGCCACGGCCCACGCAGTGCCATGTGAAGGGCCCTCCCTTGTCTGACGGGCTCAAAGGCCCGGCTGCGGCCAGGCCAACAGAGGCCTCCACCAGGCCACCATGCCATCGAAACCCTGTCACACCGGGGACACCAACAGCAACCTGAGGTCTGGTAACTGAAGAATGGCCGTTGTGCGGTTCCAACCTACAGTTTACTGCAAGTCTTATTTGCCCTACAACTGCCTCTAAAAGGCACTGGGCATGTCCATGGGGGCCTGTCCACCCCCTGACGCCTGCCACGTGACCACTGAGTCCCCCTCCAGGTCCAGAAACAAGGCGAGGCCAGCGCGCCCACGTCACCTACCTCGGCTGGGGCCCCCTCAGTGGCCGGCGGGGCCGCAGGTGCCAGAGGCATCTCTCTTGCTACCGCCTTCTTCAGTTTTTTGTTCTTTTTCTTTGTCACTTGGCTATCTTTTCTCTTCTGTTTTGCCATCCTGCAACAGAGAAAGTAAACTATAAAGACACAGGAAATAAAAATTCTCAATTAACAGAGAGGGGAGGGCATTATAACAGACACAAAGCTATTTCAGAAAGTGTGGGAAACATACAGTCACTGTTACAAATTCCAGCTCTCGTTTCATCACCTCTGGACAACTTAACCATTGTGGTGGATTTCCTGTCTTTCTTCTGAGTGTTTTATTTAACATAGCTGCCATCACACACAGATTATATACTCTGTTTCTAACTCAACATGAACATAAGCTTTTAAGAGTAAAAGAAGGGACTTCCATGGCGGTCCAGTGGTTGGGACTCCACGCTTCCACTGCAGGGGGTACGGGTTTGATCCCTGGTCGAGGAACTAAGACCCTGCATGCCATGCAGTGCAGGCCCCCTCACCAAAAAAAAGAGGAAAAGAAATAGCATTTTTAGTGACAGTATCCAAATTTTCCAAAAGTGAAAACTGCATTTGTCTATTCCCTAATTGATGACTATCTGGGATTATTTTCATTTTCTACTATTATGGAGTAACTCACTTCCCCATCAACTAGGGATGCTGCAGCCCCACACGGGCTGGCAGTGACCACCATGCAGTCACTAGGCCCTCGGTCACCTGTGGCTGGAGGTGGCCATGATGAGTCTGGGGTGGCCTCCTTGGACTGTGGAAGCAGCCCCAACCGGGGCCGCATTGAAGGAGTGACACAGGTCCAAGAGGCTCTGATTACATCTCCCTCCTCAAGCACAGCAGTATCTAGAACTCCACGCACAAGGACAGAAGAACGCCCGTGAACATGAACTGCAAACCCAGCTTCCCCTGTGGGGCCAGATGATGGGAGCCAAGGGAAACGGTCACGGCACCAGAAACTAGGCAGGGGCCGGGGGAGAGGCCTCCACCCGAGGGTCACTGGCTGCGGGGACCTCCGAGGGGCGTCATGAGGGCTGGGGATGGGGGGAGGCCGCCCGCAGGGCCCCAGGCCCACCCCGAGGGGGATGCGGGAACTGACCGGATCCTCCCCACCCCGCCCCCTTTGGATGGAGCCCAAAAGGAGCTGAAAACACAGGAAAGTTTCGGAGTCCCAGCAGCTACAGCGTGAGCACCCCGAGGTGCAGGGTAGAAGGCGCTTTGGCACAGAGGCCATGGCCAGCTTGTACAAGCCACATGCGCGCGCGCACGCGCGCGCGCGCACTTCTCGTCACCCGTCAATCAAGCTGGGGGTGAGTAAGTCAGCATAAACCTGGAAAAGGAATATCACTCAATAACTGAGATCAATGAGGCAGCGCTACATGTACAGGATGGAACAGAACACGACGAGTAGTATCACACTTTTGTATTTGTTTAAGAAAATAACAACAGAGAAAGCTATGCACGTACTTACGGGCAAATGTCTGAAGGATATAAGTCAAAGCTCTCCCTTTCTGTCTCGGGACGGGACTGCGAGGGACTCCCCCACACCCACAGCTCAGTCTCATTTTTTTAATACTAGTCCTTTAAAACTCTATCTACAAGGACTGCTAGTATCAGCTTTTATTCTAACAAATTACAAGAATGTATTTTGTTTTATTTATCCTAAAGTCACTCCACTGGCTGCATCTGCATGTATGTGTACTGTATGTATTATACAGACACAAGCATGTAACATGTATGTTACACACACCCACAATATTCACGCTCATGTCGCTATAATACAGGTGTTTTCACTTCGGACACGCTGTCCCAGGCTGTCTGCACGGGAATGGACACACAAACCCGATACCTTCTTCCTCTGACACCAGAATTCATTTTGGACTCCATCCACAAATGCTCGAAAATGCAACTCATTCACTCCACAAGTGTTTATCGAGAGCCAGTTCTGTGCCAGGCACTGCTGCACGCTGGACACAGAGCAAACAGCAAGGGAAGGAAGAGCCTTGATCTCGAGAAGCCTCCTTCTGGTGTGAGATCCAGACCTATTTAAGTGAACGAGCCAGTGCTTTCACACAGAGATAAACACTGCCGAGAAAGGAGAACCGGGCTGAGTGAGCAGGCGCCCCCGAGGCTGGCAGCCACGGGAGCGGCTCAGGGGCCTCTGAGGGGCCAGAGGCAGACAGAGGAGGCAGCGTGTGAAGAGCTGGAGGAGGCCCTGGGCCAGGTAGCGTCCCGAGGAGCAAGGCCCGCAGGTGGAGGAGGGGCGTCCGGAGCAGAGCTGCCTGCCCTCAGGTCTCTCACCCAGGCATCAGTCTCACTGAACCACTTACTGAGACCTTAACTTCCCCCAAAGCAAAACTTTCCACAGGGACAGACGGACAAATGACATCAACATGGGGGGGAGGGGAAGCGCGCTCAAGTCACCAGCAGCCCCACCCCACAGGCCCCTGCACTTCGTCACTTGTCGGTCACCGTCTCCACCGCAGAGTGCTGGCCACGTGCAGGAGCGGCTCCAGGCTGGACCACGCGGTCCAGAGTGCCCACCCACATGCAGCTCACATTCTGATGGGGGAGACAAACATGTCAGAAAATGAGAATGATGCTAGGCAAAAAAAAAAGGAATGAAGGAAAGGGCTATGGGAAACGGTGATCATGAAAAGGGTGATCATAGCGGAAAGGGCCCAGAACCCAGATTTGAGTTCTAAATACCATTCTCTATAAAAAAGAGCCAGACTGCCTTAAGATTCCCGTCTGGAGCAAGGAACGTGTAAGGTGAACCAGCGTATCAAGCTGCACCACAAACCAGGCCAGGCAATCACAGGGCCACGGCGAAAAGGACACGGAGCCAGGGTGAAGGGCCCCTCTGCCCCCTTTGGGGCCATGACTGATTACAGCACACCGAAGGAATATCACTACTGTGCAATCAGAAAACTGCCAGGCGCCCAAGGTCTTTAATTAAGCCTTATCTTAAGAAAGTATCCCAAGCCAGAGGCTCCAAGCTTCAATTAGCAGTGTAATAAGAAATCTTGAAAGAATTAGACTGTTGACACAGGGTTTTGAAAAGACAAAGGGCTCTGCCAGCCAATTACCTTGTTGGAGAGTAAGAAAAGTTTAGCAAATATTTACACACCGGTTACCATAAAAGTTAAATCTACATTCATTCTGAGAGTTATCGTTAAAAAGTTTAATCAGGGGGCTTCCCTGGTGGCGCAGTGCTTAAGAATCCACCCGCCAATGCAGGGGACATGGGATCGAGCCCTGGTCTGGGAAGATCCCACATGCCGCGGAGCAACTAAGCCCGTGCACCGCAACTACTGAGCCTGCGCTCTAGAACCGCGAGCCACAACTACTGAGCCCATGTGCCACAACTACTGAAGCCCGTGCAACTAGAGCTCATGCTCCACAGCAAGAGAAGCCACCGCAGTGAGAAGCCCATGCACCACAACGAAGAGTAGCCCCCGCTCGCCGCAACTAGAGAAAGCCCACGCGCAGCAACGAAGACCCAACGCAGCCATAAGTAAATAAATAAATAAATAAAGTTTAATCACTAAGTCTATTTGCTAAAAAGGGGGGAGAAACTTTTCCATATTATAAAAAGCTTTTGGGCTTCCCTGGTGGCGCAGTGGTTGACAGTCCGCCTGCTGATGCAGGGGACACGGGTTCGTGCCCTGGTCCGGGAAGATCCCACACGCCGCGGAACGGCTGGGCCCGTGAGCCATGGCCGCTGAGCCTGCGCATCTGGAGCCTGTGCTCCACAACGGGAGAGGCCACAACAGTGAGAGGCCCACGTACCAAAAAAAAAAAAAAAAAAGCTTTCTTTTTTAGTCCCAAGAGACAGTGATTCATACCTTTGAGACAAGGAGTGTTTGTTGTAGGAAAGACATTTCCTTACATTTACGGTCAGCTGGTCTTCAACAAGGGGGCCACAACAATTCAATGGGGAAGAACAGTCTTTTTACCAGGTGGTGCTGGGACAATTGGATATCCACATGCAGAAGAATGAAACTGGACCCCCTACCTCACACTACTCAGAAGAATTATTCAAAATGGAGCAAAAACCTAAATGTAGAGCTAAAGCTACAAAACTCTCAGAAAACATAGGAGTAAATCTTTATGACCTTGGATTAGGCAACAGTTTCTTCATTACGACACCAAAAACATAAGGAGAAGAAAAAAAGATAAATTGGATTTATGAAAATCGAAAATTTTGTGCTGTAAGTGATGCCAGCAAGAAAGTAAAAAGACAATCAACAGGAGTGGAGAAAATGTTTGCAAGTCATATCTGACATGAGACTTGTATCTAGAATGTATGAGGAACCCATAACTCAACAAAAAAGGCCAACAACTCACTTTAAAAATGGACAGGGACTTCCCTGGTGGTCCAGTGGCAAAGAATCTGCCTTACGACACAGGAGACGTGGGTTCAAGCCCTGGTCAGGGAACTAAGATCCCACATGCTGTGGGGCAACTAAGCCCGCGTGCCACAACTACTGAGCTCCCGTGCCCCAACTAGAGAGCCTGCGTGCCTCAAAGTACAGAGCCCATGCGCTCTGGAACCCGCGTGCCACAGCTACAGAGCCCACGTGCCCTAGAGCCTGCGCGCCACAACTAGAGAGAGAAAACCCGCATGCCACAACTAGAGAGAAGCCAGAGCACCACAACTAGAGAGAAGCCCATGCACCGCAGTGAAGAGCCCACATACTGCAAGAAAAGATCCCACATGCCTCAAGGAAGATCCCATGTGCCACGACTAAAGACCCAACACAGTCAAAAATAAATAAATAAAAATAAATAAATCTTTAAAAATAAATAAAAAATTTACAAAAAATGGACAAAGGACTTGAACAGACAATTCCGCAAAGAAGAGATACAAATGGCCAGGAAGCCATGAAGGAGCTCAACATTGGTCCTCATTAGGGAAACGCAAGTCAAATGACACACTTCACACACACGAGGATGGCTGAAATCAGACACATAATAGGGAACGTTGGTGAAAATGTGGAGGAATTGGAGCGCTCATCGCTGCGGGTGGGACAGAATACGGTGCGGCCACTTTGCAGAACAGTCTGGCAGTTCCTCAAAAGGTCAAACAGTTGGGACTTCCCTGGTGGCGCCGTGGATAACATTCCACGCTCCCAATGCAGGGGGCCTGGGTTCAATCCCTGGTCAGAGAACTAGATCCCACGTGCATGATGCAACTAAAAGTTTGCATGCCACAACTAAGGAGCCCACCTGCCACAACTAAGACCCAGCACAACCAAATAAATAAATAAATAAATATTTTTTTAAAAAAGAAGTCAAACAGTTATGTGACGCAGTACTACCTACAGATGTAAATAATCAGTGAAATGAACAGACCCACATAAACTCTGAACTTGGTTGTTCCCAGCAGTGTAAGTCATAACATCCATAAGGGGGAAACAACCTAAATGTCTATCAACTGATGAACAACTGAATTCTATCCACACAACAGATTATTCAGCCAAAAAGGAAGGAAGCACTGACAGCTGCTACAACATGGATGAACCGTTTTGAAAACACGCTAAGAGAGAGAAGCCAGTCACAAAATATTACAGACTGTATAATTCCATTTATATGAAATGTTCAGAATAAGCAAATTACAGAGGCAGAAGCAGATTAGTGTTTGCTTAGGGCTGGGCAAGGGGAGGAGTGGCAGTGACTGGTTGGTACCAGGTTTCTTCTGGGAAAAGAAACATGTTCTAAAATTAGCTTTTGGTAATGGTTGCACACCCTGTGAATATACTTTAAAAAAACCCCTCTAGGGCTTCATTAGTGGCACAGTGGTTGAGAGTCCGCCTGTCGATGTAGGGGACGCGGGTTCGTGCCCCGGTCCGGGAAGATACCACATGCCGTGGAGCAGCTGGGCCCGTGAGCCATGGCCACCGAGCCTGCGCGTTCGGAGCCTGTGCTCCGCAACGGGAGAGGCCACAACAGTGAGAGGCCCGCGTACCGCTAAAAAAAAAAAAAAAAAAAAAACCTCTAATCCCAAATTATTTGCTGTAAATTAACACACATAATGCCCCAATACTGTTTGTAAAAATAAACAGCGAAAAATACGGTTTCCTACCACCACCACTTCAGCGAATGTACATACGCCGTCAAAGGCGTTCCTTGCGTCCCCCGGCCTGTTGGGACCTCGCCACCCTCACTCTGTCCACTGGCCGTCATGGGTGGCCTGGCGTTGCTGTGTCACAGCATTGAGACCTTTATTGTGTTTTCTTTCCTTACCGGCCTTTCTGCAAAAGTCCCAGTGACTCAGGTTAACTTCTATGAGCAACACCAACTTAAGATTTCCCTGGTGGTCAGGAGGACCTGGGGGGCAGGAATTAGAACTGGTCGGCATCATAACCATCACTAAAACTGGCCTTGACTGAGAGCTTCCCGTGTGCCAGGCCCTGTTCCTGGTGCTTTCCATGTGTTAGCTCGTGTACTTCTTGTGACTGACGAGGCAGGCACACAGGTGAGGTCACGGAGGCACACGTCTCAGGGGAAATCAACAGATTGGGCCTAAAATTGGTAAATCAAAAAAAGTCACCCAATTTGCCTATTATTCAGAAATATGGAAGCAATTCCAGTAGAAACAGTGGAAAGATGAAACTGTGCTCGCCTCTGAGGAGCAGTCTGCCTGCTGGTTTGTGGTAAGTTCCAGGACCACTGAGTTTCTTAGCCATATGCACACATCACTTAGTTAATTTGACAGATCAAATGTCTTTTACAAAGATTTTTAAAAATTACATTATTCAGCGTTAGCCAGAGGATGATGAAAAGGACATGACCATGCCCTGCTGATGGAGAATAAATCGGTACAGCCGTTCTCAAGGTAATTCGATAACATTTAATCAAGTGCTTTGGCCCAGTGGTTCCATGTCAAGGAACTTACCCTCATGAAATAATCACAGACAGAGATTTATGTAAGGATGATAATGACGTGATATAAAGGATGATACTACCTCTAATATTAAAAAGTGGAAAACACTGTAATTGTCCAGCAGCAGGCTGAGGAACGGCTGACTCCTTCGTGCCGGGGGACGGGCCCATATACCCATCAACAACTGTGATCTCAACTGTTCCATCACTCGAGTGGGCGCTCACGACACAACGTAAAGTGGAAGGATGGACTATAAACCTGTGTACGTGCAACACGACCCTCGTCTTTAAGAACAATTATATGCAGATATGCACAAAGGAGAAAACTAGAAGGTAATACATTAAACATCAACATTTTAGGGGGTAGAATTATAAGTATTCTTTTTTTCCTTTATACTTTCCAGCAATTTCTACAATAAAAGAAAAGACATTTTGGGGAATTCCTTGGTGGTCCAGTGGTTAGCACTCCGCGCTCTTACTGCCAAGACCGCAGGTTCAATCCCTGGTCAGGGAACTAAGATCCCGCAAGCCATGTGGCACAGCCAAAAAAGGAAAGAAAGAAAAGCCATTTTAAGATGTGAGCTCAGAAGTGTTCAGTGAAGCAAAATAAGCTCACCAGCAGAAAGGTGCTAACCCAGGTCAGACCGACAGGAGGAAGACAGCAAAGCGCCGGGCTGGGCTGGGGTCACCGATCAGGACAGTGAGCACCCACAGGCGGAGGCCGCCCGGGCTCCGCGGGACCCAAACCAGAAATCAGCCTCGGGGAAAACATCTTTTTTAAAATCTGAAAGTATCACTCGTAGCCCCTAACATCCCCTCTCACCCGGTGCATCTAAGTCACCTCTGATGTGAGCCGGCAGGTCCAGGGAAGGCCCCCTGAAGGAATCCACAGGAATCAGTGCCTGGAGCCCCAGCTCGGGCGCCCAGGACACGGCCATGCTCCTGTCCACCCTGACCCAGGACTATTCAAAGTTCCCACTCGGATGAACGGCCTCCAGCTTCTGCTCTTCTGCTATCTGACCCCACACCCTCCCTCCTGTGGCCTAAACCCCGTAACACCAAGCATCCCACCCACTGAGCCCACCTCCCATCTTGCCAGCTGGCCCCCCTCGGTGCCCTGGGGCTCAGCGATCCTCCAGCCTCACCAGGACCCGCAGTCCACTGACCCTACACATTTCAATGCCCCTCACCTCTCATGTTCCCGTTCCTACAACTTCATTTCCACGGTCCATCATTACAATCGTGCCTTTACAAACACTCTCAGCCCCTCACCTGGCAAAGCCCCAACTCTAGCTCTGGTTCCGGCCTGGCCGGGAAGTCCCCAGGGCCACGCGGTTGGTCTCACTGCACATGGCACAGCCCCAGCCTCGAGGGGTGCCCAGCAAGCCCCGCGGCCCGACTCCGGCCACTCGCCCAGACGACCAGCTCTTCCTCTTGCCTCTCAAGCTCTCCGACCTCCAACACATCCTCGCCTCCTCCGTTCATTCCTGATCACTGAGCTTCCAGAAGCTCCCCTCAGACCCTCCCACCGTTCCCTCGTGCGACAGTGCAGAACCGTGCCTGTTCCGAGCAGGGCTGAGCCTCTGCCGCGCTCTGGTCCCAGGGGCATGCATGGCTCTAAGCAATTCCCCTTCCCCATCAGCTGTCCTTCTACAGAGTCAACTACAAGGTCCCACAACTAAAAACCCTGATTCCACGTGCTCTCCACCCCGTTTCTGGTGCTTTCTGCACGAAAACCCTCAGGAGCTGTCCACTGGCACGGTCCCTACCTCCTTTCCAGCCACTCTCCCATTAGGCTGCCATCTGACTTGGCCAGATGGTTCTTACTGAAACCACCAACGACCACCAAGGACACCCGTCTGCTAACGACAGACTCTCTGATCACAGCCTGGTCGGGGCCCCTCTAAGCCCTCCTTCAACAGGCCTCAACCTGGGCCTGTACAGACTTGAAAAGTTTCTAGCAGCTCAAGGCCACATCTTTACAGTGACTCTAGCCCCCCTAAAAAGCTCCTGCCTGAGAAAACTCAAGGCTACCAAGAGGATCCAGCCAACACCTGAAGACACAGCCCCATCCTCAGCCCCACCCCTGTGGGAGGGCAGGAGCCTAACTTCCCGAAGCACCGCCCCCCCCAGGTCAGCAAGCCCCGAAGGGTTTCACACCACCGACCCCCTTCTGCTCACTGTAATTATCCAGTTGCCAACTCTACAGAGTGCCACCCCCGCCCCCCGCCACTCCCTCACCCTCCCTTTAAAACGCCCTCTCCCCTGCACAAGCCCAAGGCCCCCGCTGCAGTAGTTACCCCTGATTAAAATGCGACCTCACCGCTTACACCACCTCCAGTCCGGCTCTGCTCATCTCTGTTCATCACTGACTGGACATAACTGACCTCCCAGCAGCATCTGCCACAGCTGGTCCCTCCTCTTGACTCTGCCCTTTCCGCTCCGCTTCCCAGACACACCCCGCTCTCCCGCTTTCCTCCCACCTCTTCACCTCCCCGCCCCCTGGACACAGAAGGGCCCTGAGCTCAGCACTCCCCCGAGATCTCACCTAGTCGTGTGGCTTTAAACACCAACCATAGGCTGATGACGTCCCCATTTCTCCCTGAACTGCACAACTACACTGTCAACTCATGTGTATCACCTACACACACATCGTCTCAAACTAAAACGTGTCAAGTCCACACTCCCCATCATCCTCCACAAACCTGATCTTCCTGCAGGGTCTGTCCCCTCAATAAAAGACCAGCTGGTGAAATGCGTATTTCAGCTCAAGTTAAAAACCGTAGTGTCACCCACAACTCCTCTTTCTCAAACACCCGTCCATCCCACAGTAAACCCCGGGGGCCCCACCCCCAAAGTACATCCAGACGTGGACCTTCACTGCCCCTACCGCGAGCATCCTGGTCCAACCACGTCTCCCACCTGGATCATTCGAAAGTCTCCAACTGGCCTCTGGCCTCCGCCCCGCCCCTAGCCCCTCCAGGCCATTTTCCGACTCAGCATCCTGAAGGGCTTGTGAAATACCTAAGCCGGTTAGGTCCCACCAGTTCTGGGACCCTCCCCCAGGGCTCTCCTCCCCTCCCCCGGTCGGAGCCCCGCCCCGCTTCACTTCTCTCCGCCATGCTCAGCAACGTCTCCTTTCCTCATCAGGACCACTCCCCCCAACCCCAGGCGAGCTCACTGGCTCGGGGCTGCCGGTCGCGCGGACGCGCGGGAGGCACCCATGGGGCTGTGGGGAGGTCCGGCGCGGCCGGCGCTCGGGGCCCTGCGTCCTCCTCAGGCCGCCGATGGGAGGACAGCCAAGCCCCCCGCGCGCCCCCGGTTGCCCGGCAGGCCTCGTACCCAAGCAGGACACCCCAGACCCGCCGCCCTCGCCTACCTGCGCGTGGCTGCCGACGCCGGCTTCCGGCAGACGCGGCGCCCAGGTAACGCGGTCCCGCCCACCGGAGCGGCACCGCCTATTGGCCGGGGCCCGCCTCCGTCTCCCCGCCGACCAATGGCGAGCGGCGGACACGAGGGGGGTGAGGCGGGGCCGGGCGCGGGCCTGTGGCGTCATCGCTGGGCGCCGCTGGGCGCCGGGAGCCGCCGGTTGCCAGGCAACCCTCCGGTCGCGGGCTAAGCGGGTTTTTCCCCAAGGTTCCCGGGACTCAAAGCGGACGACGCCTGTCCGTCCACGGGGATTGGTCTCAAACAGGATGTAGATTATAACTGCTGTCACTTAAAAAGTGGGCGCAGTGTTGCGAGGTCGCCAGCGTTACACCTGCGCGCAAGTTTGCCAATGCAGCGGTGTGTCTGCAGGCACCTGTAGACCCAGGTTAGGTCACCTGGGGAGGGGATGAAGGCAGACACGGGCCCAACCGCGGAGGGTGTCTGGGGTCGGAGGCTACGCCACGCCGGTGAAAGTAACCACGAGTTAAATCGTTGTTCGGTTCTTAGAAATATTTTATAGTCTCGACACCGAAAACGGGAGAGAAGGGAGAGCGGGTGCGGCGGACTTTGAATCTGGGGACAGCTGGACGGGGTTGTACCATAGAGGGGAGGTTCTGGGGGTGGGAGATACGACAGCAAGCCAGGATTCTCTAGTTCCACTCTCTACGGACAACTAACTTGATTCTAATCGAGTAACAGACACCCTGCTTTTCTCTTGGGCACATACGTGAGAGTCTCTGAAAGGCACATGGAGACTGGGCCACAGGTATAAGCATGTCCAACTTCACCAACTCCAGGAAAAACCATTCCGTTTTCAAACTGCTCCAACTGGCTCCGTGAGCACTGAAATAGAAAGTCCTCACCCACGCCTAGGCCTAACTAATATAGAATATAAAATATAAAAGTGTTTACCTTCTATTGCTTACGTTTGCTTTTAGTTTTGGCTCTGGTGACGCAGGGATGTAACCAAGCAGGGCTCTATGGAGCCTTCCTGGAAGGGAACAGACCCCACTCGCCCAATGTCCTCTGCCTGCCTCTTGTCTGTAGAAAAGCTTTAGTCGAAGAATAAGTTTAATCTGAGAAGTGAGAAAGGGCAGAAAGGAAAACAGTCAAGCAAGACAAAATAATAATAGTTTAGCCACTAAAGTCACGGACCTTTGGTTCCTCCTCAAGGGCTATGGATAATATTCTGAGCCACGTCCTTTGAGCTGTTTTGCCGATACTGAAACCCCACCAGGTGGAAGAAGGTAACTGCATGCTGCCCGTGAGCACGTAGAGCCCAGACCGGTTGGAACCAGAAGGCTGATGATGTTGACTCCCGATGACCTCACCACCAACCAATCAGAAGAATGTCCACGAGCTGGTCATGCACCCCACAACCCTCTCCCTCACCCTGTTTTTAAAAACCTTTCCCTGATTTGTAGTGAGGTGGATGGGCCTAGAGTCTGTCATACAGAGTGAAGTAAGTCAGAAAGAGAAAAACAAATACCGTATGCTGACACATATATATGGAATCTAAGGGAAAAAAAATAAAGTCAGGAAGAACCTAGGGGCAGGATGGGAATCAAGACACAGACCTACTACAGAATGGACTTGAGGACACGGGGAGGGGGAAGGGTAAGCTGGGACGAAGAGAGAGTGGCATGGACATATATACACTACCGAATGTAAAATAGATAGCTAGTGGGAAGCAGCCGCACAGCACAGGGAGATCAGCTCGGTGCTCTGTGACCGCCTGGAGGGGTGGGATAGGGAGGGTGGGAGGGAGGGAGACGCAAGAGGGAAGAGATAGGGGAACATATCTATATGTATAACTGATTCACTTTGTTATACAGCAGAAACTAACACACCATTGTAAAGCAATTATACGCCAATAAAGATGTTAAAGAAAAAACAAGAAAAACCTTTCCCTGAAAGAACTTGGAGAGTTCAGGTCTTTTAAACACTAGCTCCCAGGCCCCTTGCTTGGTACAACGAGTCCTGCTTCTTCCTTCACCACGACCCGGTGTCAGTAGCCTGGCTTTGCTGCCCGCCCCCCCCCCGGGGCAAGAGGACCCAAGTTTGGTTCAGTAAAAGGGAGAGGTGACTCAGGTCAGCCTTCCATTGAGAACAGCTTACAAAAATGTTCAAAACTCTATGTAACAGGGCTTCCCTGGTGGCGCAGTGGTTGAGAGTCCGCCTGCCAATGCAGGGGACACGGGTTCGTGCCCCGGTCTGGGAGGATCCCACGTGCCGCAGAGCGGCTGGGCCCGTGAGCCATGGCCGCTGAGCCTGCGTGTCCGGAGCCTGTGCTCCGCAACGGGAGAGGCCACAACAGTGAGAGGCCCGCGTACCGCAAAAAAAAAAAAAAAATCTATGTAACAAATACATATATATTGATGACATCAGAGTGCTAATTTGACAGTGAAATATTATGGGGCCAATAACACGGGAAGAAAGAGGAGCCCAGAGAAGTGAGCCTTCCAGTTGGGGCCGTTCTTCCCTCAAGGGTCAGTCAATCCGGAAGAAGCAGCTGAAAGGCTGAGAACCTGAACAAAATTTGGTCAGCTTTGCGGGCTTAGGGCTGCCAAGGGGGAGGGTTCTTGTAATTGTCCCATCTTTGGGTCGAAACCCTGAAAGGCTACAATGTCGGTGTGAATATGAACAGAGACCAGCCCTTGCAGGAACTTCATCAAATCCATTCCGAATTCATTTCCATTTCTGAAACTGTATTTAAGTGAGTCAGGGTTTACTGTCGGTGCCTCTAGCCTGCTGAAAGAAGAAAAGTTAAAGTCTTTGTAGAAGACCATAATGTCCTATACCCCAAATTATAATTGCTCATATAGCATGACCCGTGCTCAGTAGAAAATAGCTATGTACACGAGGAGACAATGTGATAGAAAACCAAGAAAAACCACCACTGTCAGCATGCACGGGATCGCTGACACACCCACCCAACGTGGCTTCATGGATCCGAAGGCAGACCGCCCCAGTCACTACTGGACCAGGTGCATTTTGCCCGAAGCGCAGCAAGCCGAAACGCTGAGATGCTGCGGTTTGCAGGAAATCAGCCAAGCAAGGAGGTGGGAGAACAAGCCTCAGCTCCACCTCCCTGAAGGCAAGGGGCTCAGGGTATTTACGGGATAAAGAAGCAGGGCGGTCTGAGGCCTGGGAAGGGCGGGGGGCGGGGGCAGAGGCGACTGGAAAAACCTGGGATAACCTCGTTCCGCAAAGGTGGAGCTGAGCCACAGGCCTCTGCACGTTCAAAGATGGGAGCACGGACTTGAGGGTGGAGTTTTCAGCTCTCTGACGTCAAAAGGTCACGGAGAGGACCATGGCCATTGGAGGGTCGGTGGTCCTCCCATCCATTCTTAACCAGCTCAGCTGGAACCAGACACAACTGACTCCAAGTTCCTGAAAAACAACGCAGGCGAGCATCTCATCGTTTAGGGTCCATGCCGCTTGGAGGACATGCAGTCTAAAGACGACCTTGACCAGTGAAGCAGGTAAAATGGATCTGACCCAGGGCCTCACAGTCACGTGCTAACATGACGCCCCCGGTCAGGGGCTCCGTCTCTACTAAGCCCTGGAGCTTCTTAGCCTGACGTGTGATTCTCTGCAGCAGAGGCCTGGCTTTGCTCCACACTCTGGGGGCCTGTGCCAGACACCACCCCGCCCCCTGCCAGGGTCTCACTCACCGCGTGTGCCTCTAGCACTGTTGGATCTTCCAGGTTATGTGACCCAAGTGCGGGACCACTTGTACTACAAACTGGATCTCTTGCTTTGGGCCCCACTCAAAACCAGCCCATAAATGGGTGGTGGTCATATTAAATGTGGTCTATGCTGCCTGCAACCCGAAGGGGCCAAGCATGGGCAGCAGGGCTCTTTCTTCGTGACGGAAGATTGCGTTGTTCTCTGTTTCTGCACAAAATTTAGCAGCTGAAAACTACAAACATTTATTAGCTCACAGTCTCCGCAGGGCAGGCATACGGGCGCGACTTAGCTCTGTGCCTTGGCCAGAAGGGCTCCCACAAAGGTGGGGTCAAGGCGGCCGCCAGGTCTGTGGGCAGAGGTGATTGGAAAAAACTGGGATTTTTCCATCCTCTCCATCCTTTCCTACAGCCTCCTGGGCAGGCTGGCCTGGGGGACGTCGCTACCGGGAGGATTTGCCCCTCGAAGCTCGTGGGGCCGAGGGTCACCTCCTCGCTGGCCGTCAGCCAGAGGCCTCCCTGAGTCGCCTGCCCCGTGGGCCTCCCCACAGGGAGGCTTGGAGCACGGCATGGGCTTCCCCCGGGGCAAGCGAGCAAGAGGGGCCCAGAGACGATGGAGTCCCAGTCTCGTAACCTAACCTCAGAGGGGACACCCCATCATTTTGCTGCATTTGGTTCACTAGCAGCAAGGGAGGAGGTTGCAGAAGAGTGGGCAGGTCATGGGGGTATCGAGAGGCTTCCTAGCTAGGGGGTGGAAGGTGCAGTAGCAGGGGCCTGGCCTTGTAGGGGTGTTCTAACTCCCCCAGACCACCAGTCCCCTAAAACGTCAGTGATGTGGCAGACGCAAAGCTCGGGGCTCCGATGCACACGTCTCAGGGAGCATCCACAGCTCACACCACTCATGCCCCACCAGCTCCGCCCAGCCTGACGCCATCAACACAGTGACCAGAGGAAGGTGAGGTCCCGTCCATTAGACCCAACAGGGAGCAGAGACTTACCATGGCCCTGAGCCGACCCACACGCATGGGCTCCGTCCCTCCCACGGGAACCCAGACAGGGACAGACCGGGTGCCCAGTGCTGTGCTCTGTCTGGACAGACACAGCACAGCTTATAATCGTGGCAGCTGTGGTTTGGGGCTGCCGCTTAGCCGCCTGACAGAGCTGACTGCCACCCACCACGACCCATCTGGAAATCACTCGTACCTGAGGGGCCCAACCTCTCAGCTCCACCTAGGACCAGGTACCGCTTCTAACGGACGCGCCCGGCCGGAGGGCAGATCCGAGTGGCTGCCGTGTGGCCTTTGCTCCGCAGACCGGAGCGCTGACGGGAAGCTTCTGTCGGCTATTACGCAAGCACTCCCCCCATCAACCGGCATTTAGAGACGGGTGACCCGAGGGGGTCTGTGCGGCCACAGGACCTACCGTGAGACAGGCTCGGGCCAGGACCCTACTTGCCACCTGGACCCTGTCAGGTCACTGGGACCAGTGTCAACTCCAACCCTGTGTCCACCAGCCAGCAGCTCTGGGCCACGCCCTGCTCCACCCGGCGGTGCCTCAAGGCGTCGGTGCCCGCGGGGAGGGGCGAGTGCACACAGACGCCCGCCAGCGGGTGAACGGAGGGACGAAACGTGCCCCATCCGCCCGACGGGCTGTTACTGGGCCACGGAAGGCATGACCTTCTGCTACGCGTCACCCCGAGGATGAACCAGGAACGGGTGACACCGCCAAGAAAGCCAGTCCTGAGGACCAGACAGAGTACGATCCTGTCCCTAGGAGGCGTCCGGAACAGGCGAATCCACGGAGGCGAGAAGGAGACCGGAGGTGGCCGCGGGGGGCAGGGGGGACGGGGAGAACGGAGCGAAGGCTAACGGGTACAGTGTCTCCTTTGGGGGTTGAGAATGTTCTGGAACCAGATGGTGGCGCTGCAACATTGTGAATGTGCGAAATGGCGCTAAATGACCCCCTTTAGGATGTTTAGAGCGGTGAGTTTCATGTGTTTACAATAAGAAGTGTTTGTTCCTCCTTTAATGTGGTTTTGTTGTTCATGTGAAAGAGACCGGTGTTCATCTGTTTCTGTTCGTCTCCAGTTCTAGGCGCCTCCGGCCCTCTGCGCCTTTGTTGATTTTGTTGAATACAGAAAAAGCTCACCGGAGGGTATCGGTCCCTCCCCCGCCTCCGACTCAGGTACCCAGTTTCATTCGTTTCTGCTTTATCCTGTGTTTCTCCCGGCAAAAGTAAGCAGGTATTCGGGTGTTTATCCCCTCTGTCTTGCCCAAAAAAGTAGCATGCTACGCACCCCTTTACACCACCAGTACATCATGGAAATCTTGGTCGGTTTACCGACATCCTCTCCGTCCTTTCCTACGGCCTCACAGTGCCCCGTGGGGCGGGGGGGGGCTGCCACCATCACTTAACCACTGTCCACGTGAGGGCAAACGTGGAGATCGTCTCCAATTCTGCAACGGTAAACCAGGCTGCAGTGCACGTGCCTCTGAAGATTGCTGGTGGTAAACCAGGTTGGGTTCCTAGAAGTGGGACCACTACGTGGGACCATTCATTTTGCCAGATTTTGCCAACTTTTCCTCTGTAGCGGTTGTGCCATCTGGCATCCCCACCAGCAGGGTGTGGAAGCGCCTGCCGCCTCCCAGCCTGGCCAGCACGTTTGCTAATCTAACCTGAGGAACAGGAACCCGGTGTGGTTTCCGTTCACATCTCCCAACACGTGTGAGGTCAGACACCCCTTTAAGGATCCACCCTTTCCGGTCAGTTCACGTCCTTCACCCATCGTTCTATCTGGCTTCTGATCCTTCCCCCTCAATGTTCCAGTCCTTTATGTGTTAGAGAAATCCACCTTTATCTGCGATGTGCGCTGGAAACACCATCTCCTGAGGCGAGCGTTCTGCGTCCCGTGAAGGCCTCCCTTCCCCTCACCTGACTTCCGAACCTGAGTGAGAAAGCCCTCCCACCCCCAGGTTCGGAGAGACCACCCGTGTTTTCTTCTAGGGCTGGCTTGGCTTCATTTTTTACATTCAGATTTCTGATATGAGTCCTTTTTGGTGGGTGATGTAAGGTATATGTCTAATTTTACCTTTTTCTAAATGGCTGTCCAGTTGAACCAACACCAACTTTGAAAAAATCCATGTTGGCCCCAGTGCTCTGAGACAGGCCTCCTCTCACACACTCTGTCCTGACGCACCCAGCCGGGCTCTGCGCTCCCTCCTGCCTCCTGCACCAGCAGGACGCTGTCGTGATCACGGAGGCCACAGGGGCCCTCACGGCCCCCTTTCCAGGGCTGCCTTTGCTGTCCTATCACGTTGACTTTCCCTGTAAACTTGAGTATTGACTGGTCTAGTTCCAGAAAACAGCCTGTTGGTATTTTTATTGGGATCATCTTAGACTTAAAATTAATTTAGGCAAAACAGACACCTTATAAGGTTGACTCTTCCTAAGAACAAGGACTTTTTCCACTGATTTGTGTCTACTTTTGTGTCTTTCATGAGTGTCTTAAAGTTTTATCTCATCTAGGTCTTGCATATATCTTGTTTATTCCTAAGTATTTAATCTTTTTTCTGTTGTTAAGAAATGAAATTCTTTAGTTTATTTATTTATTTTTGCTGTGTTGGGTCTTCGTTTCTGTGCGAGGGTTTTCTCTAGTTGTGGCAAGCGGGGGCCACTCTTCATTGCGGTGCGCGGGCCTCTCACTGTCGCGGCCTCTCTTGTTGCGGAGCACGGGCTCCAGACGCGCAGGCTCAGTAGTTGTGGCTCACGGGCCTAGTTGCTCCGCGGCATGTGGGATCCTCCCAGACCAGGGCTCGAACCCGTGTCCCCTGCATTAGCAGGCAGATTCTCAACCACTGCGCCACCAGGGAAGCCCCCTAAGTATTTAATCTTTACTGCCCTTGTAAATTGGATTTTCCTCTTCCATTCTATCTTTTTTTTAATAAATTTTATTTTTATTTATTATTTTTGGCTGTGTTGGGTCTCTGTTGTGGTGCGCGGGCTTCTTATTGCAGTGGCTTCTCTTGTTGCGGAGCAGGGCTCTAGGCGCACAGGCTTCAGTAGATGCGGCACGTGGGAACTTCCGGGACCAGGGCTTGAACTCGTGTCTCCTGCATTGGCAGGCGGATTCTCAACCACTGCGCCACCAGGGAAGCCCCCCATTCTATCTTCTGATTATCATTTGCAGGAATGAAGGCTATTGGTTCCTGGGAAGCAGGCTGCCTGCCCGGCCCGTGTCTGTCGTGGGCAGTGCAGGTGGCACAGCGTAGGCGGACGTGAGGAAGCAAACACTCAGCTAACGGCAGCCAATCACCACCCAGCAAATGATTTACAACTGGGCACGGTGTATGCCAACGCCTGGCGGCTCTCCCTCTCCCTGGGGTCCCATAAGCTTCTCCTTGACCGTGACGGGCACAGTGACCTTGCTAATAGCTCTTTCTCCAGGCAATGTCTGCATAAATGTACAAGTAGCTTCAGTTTAGTTCAGAACGACGAAGAACTCTCCAGAACGTGAAAGTAACCAGCTGCTCTGCCATCGGCATGGGATTTGAAAAAGACCATTTGTAAAGGTAATTTGTGTAGCATTTGTCGCAAGAAGATCTTAGCTTTTAACGCATTCTAAGGACGGCTCGTCACGTAGATAGGGATGTGTGTGAATTCTACAAACGTGGGTTTTAGGGGAGCCCCCAGACGCCCTAACGACAGGGAGGGAGAACTCAAAGGAGAAGAAACTGAGGCAAACAGCAAACACGCTCTTCACACAACATTTAACCCCTCCTGCAGCACCGACGCTCTCCTCTCGGCTCTTCCAGGGCATCTACTCACCTCGTACAGCAAACTGATTGCTGTTCTTACAGCCTTTCAGTGAAATAAAGCAAACCAATGAACATTTATTTACTCATTTGCAAAGGTGAGTAAGTGTCCACGGTCCTCATTCTCAAGCTTAAAACTTGGAAAACTACGAACATTTCAGGAACTCGTTTCAGAACCTACCTTTCAGATTTGGTCATAGCATTACTGCCAAGAATGAATGGGGAAGCCGGATTAAAGATACATTTAAAAACACCCCCGATCACTTTTAACATGAATGACCTGCAAACACTGACTTGGGGCTGACGGGCTGATCGTGTCTGTCCTTCCCAGGATCCTGGGCCCAGTTTCCAGCAAGAACTAAGGTCCTACCTAGTCCACCAGCTCTCAGTTCTCGGGAGGCCCTCTAGTGACACCTTGTGGGCACTTCTGATACCGCAGCCGCGCACCACCTCGGCCGGGGGACCAGTCACCGGACACTGGGCAGGCAGCCTGGCCCCTCGCCCTGCTCGGAACTGAGAGGCAGGACCGCAGCCTCGGCAGGGAGGGCGCGGCCGCACGTGGGTGAAGACCCCAGCCAGTGGGAGAAAACGCTCAGCTGCTCCCTGGCTCTCCCTCCCCACGAGCCAGACCCTCTCCAGAGACGCGATGGACTCCCTGAAAAGGCCGACCTGACGCCCACTCGTCCAGTAGGGCAGTGGTGGGCCCACCGCCGGGCACCGAGGCCTAGACAGAGCCTGCACACCTGGAGAGCCCTGTGCCTCGGGCACTGTTAGAGTGCCTGTTAGCCTCGCCCCATCCCACCTGAGGCTGCCATTTGTAGGTGAAGAAACTACAGCCGAGGTTACACAACATGCTCAAGATCACTCATCAAGTGGCCGCGCCACGACCTCATCATCCCACGTCTTGCAAACATTTCCACTGAAGCGCCCCAGCAGCTAAGGAAGTGAGCCCTTCCCGCCCGACGGGTGACCACAAACCACACGACTTCCTGCCAAGCCTTCTCTCAAAAATGCATGCAAACTGTGACACTCAAAGGAATTCTCTGAACTTTCTCATGTTAGCACTCTCTACGAAAATTTAAAATACACTTGTGGCTTCCCGGTCCCTCGGCCACGCCCACTGACGCCCTTAAACTCCTCGAATGGGCAATTCTCAGAAAATGCTTAACTTTACTAATACAAGACGTACCCATTTAAAGCACGGTGACACCATGTTTTCATCACATTAAGAAAACACTAAGCCAATGAAACGCCTGCTGAGGGTGTGGGGAAACTGATGGAGAGGAAGCTGGCACGGCTTCTGGGTGGCAACTTGGCACCTTCCGCCGGACTCTGGAACACGCCCCCTCGCGCACAGCAAGGCCGTCCGTCCAGGAAACCCTCTCTGAGCAGCCGGGCAGAGGAGCGATGACACGCCCAGGTCCTGGGAGACCACGCAGCAGCCGTAAGGATGCCTGTGACCTTGACTGCTTTCCTGACCTTCCACCCTCTGCGCCACTTCAGTGTCTATTCACACAGGTCCTTAAGGAAAATACTAACTTCTCAGAAAACTCTTAAATACACTTAAATACTCCAATCACAGTTAAGAAACACGAGTGGACTCCTAAGTTGATAATTCCTGACAAAACGTGCACGTCTTTTGTCCTTTAGTTTGGATGATCAAGAATGGCGCTAAAAAGTATGACGTGAGCCCCGCCTTTTTTTTTTTTTTTTTTTTTTTTGCGGTACGCGGGCCTCTCACTGCCGTGGCCTCTCCCGTTGCGGAGCGCAGGCTCCGGACGCGCAGGCTCAGCGGCCATGGCTCACGGGCCCAGCCGCTCCGCGGCATGTGGGATCTTCCTGGACCGGGGCACGAACCCGCGTCCCCTGCATCGGCAGGCGGACTCTCAACCACTGAGCCACCAGGGAAGGCCCCGTCTACCTACTTTTAAAATTTCTAGTACCCACAATTAAAAAACAAAACAAAACCAGGTAAAACTCACTTTAATGTTTTGTTTAATCTATCATATCCAAAATACTATTTCGACCTGTAAATATTTTTAACAATGAGATATTTCACTTTTTTTTTGGCATTGACTTCCAAACCCAGTGTCTCAATTTGGACATTAACCTCACTTGAGAAAGACCTGATCTGTACTTAGATTTTATAAAATTTACAGCTGAAAAACCAGATTCACATATTCATGTTCCTGACATACTCAACACGGCTTCCTAATGACTGAATGCAGGTGACAGCTCTGCGGCTACGCTGGACGCCGGCTCCACGTGCTCCCTAGCGGCCAGTGGCCGCTGCACTGGCCCTGGACCGCAGAAAGGGCTCCGTCCACGTAGTCCCCAGACCCACAGCGTCAGGAACTCCGCTGGGGTGGGGTGGGGGGCGGTGGCACTGCTCTACCAGGCCCCGCACGATTCTGGTGCACCTGGACAACCACGGGTCCAGATCTAACGCCACCAACAGGACAGGGCGTAGAAAGAGCTGGATAACCCGCCCGTGGGATGGGAACTGAATACACCCCCCAACCACTATATATATATATATATATATATATATATATGTATATATATATATATATATGTAAAACATCGTTATTGGAGTATGACTGCTTTACAATGGTGTGTTAGCTGCTGCCATACAACCAAGTGAATCAGCTATGTGTATACATATATCCCCACATCCCCTCCCTCTTGCACCTCGCTCCCACCCTCCCTATCCTACCCCTCTAGCTGGTCACAACCATTATATTTTGAGGCTATGAAACCAAACAAGGAAGAGAAACTGCTTGGATTTTTGTTAATCCGCAAGCAGTGGGATGTCTGGAGCGCATGGCTGGGTGCCCCTGGGGCTATGCCTGGGATGGCATTTCTCTTCATCCGGTTCCCTGAGGTCCCAGGAGATGACGGCGCTCCTGACAGGCCCCAAAGCCCTCGGTGTCACCCCAATGCTTGCAGTCAGAGGGTCACAGGCTGTTCTCTCAGTCAAACAGGAGCGGTGGGCTGGGGGCCACCTCTGGACAAGGACCCCTAACAGGGTAGGTGTAGTCCTGCCCCCGTGCCTGGGCTCAGATGCCACGTGAGGAAGACACAGTGAGATCCACTGTCGGTGGTTTAAGTGACAGAAGCCCCTGACCAGCTCGGCTCAGGGCAGAGCTGCTCGCGGTGGGAAGTATGGAAGTGCTAGAGCATAAAAGTGTCCACAAAGTGCAAATCATGGACGGAAAGAGGCCAGTTTGAACAGATACAGTCACGTCAACGCTTTACTCTCCACCTGAAAGAGAAGAAAACAACTATGTTCTTAGGTTTGTCTTGATTAACCAGAAGCGGGTGATCGTACAAAAGACATTCGCCAAACACAGTGCTTCAGAAACCAGCTACAAAGTGTTCCTCTCGTCACCCCGTGCTGGCGGGACCTGCGTGTGCACCGGGGTTGACAAAGCCCAAGGCCGGGCGTGCGTCCCCCTCCATCCCATCCAGCTGTGACGGAGCGCGGAGCTCCAGGTGGCCAGTCATGAGCGCTGAGCACTCCCCGGCGGGACGGAGAACCGCCCCGCCCGACACGAGGGCAGCAACACCGCGCGCCCCCGACCAGTACCTGAAGCGCCGAGCCAGCCAGCCACCAGGCCCCTCGCGTGAAGCCCCCGACGGCCCAGGTTCCGAGTCCCTTGCTGCCGAGCACCTGCGCGGAAGGGTCAGGTCAGAGCTCAGCCAACCCCTCACCGGTGCCGAGAGCCACGCACGCAGGGACGAGGTCACCCTCCAGCCCTGCTCGGGCACAGACACCATGAGAAACGGCCGAGTGGAAGTGACAGGTGACTCGGGCTTCCATTTCTACCCACGGAAGGTGGGGGCAGACCTTTCCACTGACCCGAGGAAGGTTCTCCCTGTAAATAACCGGTGAAGGGGCTGAACTGCCCCCATCAGAAGGTGGGGTGGGGTCCGACACCCAGGACCTATTTGGAGGGAGGGTCGCTGGAGGTTAGGGGGGGTGAGCTCACAGTGCGCTGACCCCACAGACCAGTGTCCTCACGCAAAGGGGACGCTTGGACAGCACCGTGCACAGGGAGAACGCCACAGGAAGGTGAAAAGCCAGGGTGACGCGTCCACAAGCCAGAGAACCCCGAGCCTACGGGAAGCACCCTCGCGAGAGGGAGGTCGGGGGAGACCCTCCCCACGGCCCCGCACGGTGAGCAGGCATTTCTGGCTCCAGAACTGCAGTCCCAGCAAACAACGACTAGAATCCGGCTTCGATTTGGAATCCGCTTTTAATTAAGATCATATTCACCCAAACCCCTACAGCGAATGGTCAACACCAAGAGCTGAGCGTGCAGCACGGGTCCAGGTTGTCCCAACGCCATGCAGGCCGAGCCGGGCCTCTCCTCACCCCGCCGTGCTGGCAGCGGGGCGTCCGCGGGTGCAGCCGTGGTCCTGAGGGTGTCTGTGCTGAATGCAGAAGCTGCCGCGACACTCGGCGCAAGCCACCCGCAGCATCTCTTTCCGCCTGCAGCCCTCTTTTGAGCAGCGGCGCGTGAAAATCTGAGAAGGTACAAGTTGCTTCAATGTCCCAGCAGCCTCACCAAGCAATCATTCGACAAGCCCCCCCTAAGACCATCGGCATTTAAACTAGAAGCGGCCCCCAGCTAAACACAATGAAGGCGCCGGGGTTTCACTGAGATGCCTTTCTGTCAGGTAAACAAGGAAATACTAGTTTAGGAGACAAAAAAGTTTTAACAAGTGGTAAATACAAAAGCGGCATTTTAAGTTGGGGTCTCATGTGAGATGCTTGGGGGGTACTGCAGGAAAAGAACAAGATGGGGGGCAGGGGACGGGGACACGGGAGGGAAGGAGGCCAGGCCCGAGGTGTGGCGCACAGCCCTAGAGGCAGCTGGCGCAGGCTGTGTCCCACCAGGGGCAGGGGAGCCGGCACAGCCGTTAGTTACTGCGGGGTCTTTGCGGTGATATAAACTCCCGGGCACTTGCGACTCTGTGTGGGTGACAGTGTCAGGGAGGAGGGGTCCGGCAGCCTGGGGGCAGCCCTCTGGCCAAGAAGGGCGAGTGACCCGGGTGCGTGGAAACAGTGCAGGTGCCAGTGGGGCCCGGAAGACGAGGAGGGGCAGCGCGCGGTGGGGAAGTGAGGGTGGAGCCAGGAGGGAGGAGGGCCTGGTCACCGAAGCTTCCGGAAGGCTCGGAGGCATGGCAAACACGAGCAGCAGCAACGGGCTGGAGGAGACAGGTCAGGAAGGGGTCGGGGGAGGGGGGGCTCCAATCAGAGGGTCTGGGATAGAAGCTCAGGGACAGACTTCACCCTCTCCTGTTCCAGGTTATTTGTCATAATTGCATTTGTTCTGTATTTAGTGTAACATATAGAAACCGTGAGGTAAGGTGGCCAGAAGCCAGTGCCCTGGAGATAAGCTCTAAAGGCCAAGACAGCAGGGGGCAGCGCAGCCCGCATCCTAGGGAAACCACCCAAATAAACCCGGAGGCCCCAGGGAGCGTGCAGTGCTGGGCTGGGCCTGGGGACGCGTGCAGGGCTGCGAGTCTCCAGTCCGAGGAGTGGACCAGCTGCCACGGGCCATGTCCAACCCGAGTCTCCTTAGACTCTAGTTGAGGATGGAGAAGTGACCACAGGTGGCGGCTCCGATTCCGCCTGAAGTTCTATAAAAGTGACCACAAAGAGATGTTCTGAAAAAGGATGGATGAACCCCAAAGGGCAAAAGATAAAAAGAAAACAGCCATGAGATTTTCATTTCTTTCTTTTTTTTTTTTTTTTGCCTGTGCCACGCGGCATGCGGGATCTTAGTTCCCTGACCAGGGGATAGAGCCCCCTGCAGTGGAAGTGCGGAGTCTTAACCACTGGACCGCCAGGGAAGCCCAAAACAGCCACAAGATTTTAGAAAAAGCACGTGGACGAGCAGTAACGGACTCAGCAGACATGAAAAAGCTGAACTATGAGCCGGCAGGGAGGGTCAAGAAGCAGCGTACGTGTGACACAGATCCCCGAAGGCTCAGAAATCGACAGCAGCAGAGGCAGCGCGGGTGACGCGGGGCCCGGGAGGAGGCCGCGCGTCTGGGAGGACCCCCGCCCGCACGGCAGAGCCGCCCTGTGCCCGGCGCGCGCGCGCGGTCAGCTGCGCACCTGGCGCGTGGGGACGACTGACCACGACGTAGGAAAGACCACCTGTACGTGGGTCACACAGAGAAAAGGGAACTTGAGGGGAAAAAGGAGGTCCAGCCCCACGGAGCGGGAGTCCAGAGGAGACGGCGACAGGGTCAGCCAGGGGGAAGCTGCCGCACCCGGGGACAAGGAGGACAGCCGGCCCCTCGCGGGAACTCCCTGAGCAGCAGCAGAAGCGGGAAAAGCCCCGACGCCAGCGACCGCCCCGGCGAGCCGCGGCGAGGGCGCCGCGGCCCAGCGGCCGGCGCGCCGCGGGGACCGGGCGCCACCCAGCACTACAGGGTGAGCGAGACAAACGCGAGCTGGATTGCAATGCTCTGCTTAAGCACATGGCACCACGTATTTAAGGAGAGGCAGGTGGCCGCTCCTTCCACCACAGCCGACCCCAAACGGACAGACGCGGGACTTCAGAACGAGCACCAAGACGACCAGAGCAGGAACGCCCATGTTTGATTCTACATCGCTGACATTTCCCAGGCGGAGCTTGGGAAAAACCACGCACTAACAGAAGGATTCTAGAAAACCACATTAACTTTCCATCTTGGGAGGAATTCCTGTAACGAAAGCAAATCCTAACATAGGCCCTAATATTTAGGAAATATGCTCATGTGACTGTAAAAACCCATGCTGTTCACAAGCCAGGAAAACACCGATCAACTGTTAGGGTTTTATTCTGTACAAAAACTATTAAAACTAATTAGCCTCGTTGGATAACTGACCTTTCCTCTGAGGAGAAACCAGCCCCCAGAAGGCTGACACAGACTCTGTCCTCACCTTCTCTTTCTTCTTCCCAGGGTGGTGCTTACAAGCTCCATCCATGTGCTCACCGACCACCACGTCTGGGACCGCTCCCGTTTTTACTGGGATGGGGCTGTTACAAAGTGGGCACACTGGGACCTGAACATCCTAAAAATAACAAATATAAGATGATATTCCAGATTCAGACAATCAAACCTCACACACACACACAAAGGCACAGTGGTACAGCACACTGAAAAGCAAACAGAGTACAAACACTGACATCTGCCCCCTACGAGAGGAGAGTGTGGTTGGCACAGGGGATCGGCAGCAAGGCATCCCTAGGGCTTGCAGACAGTTGCCTGAAGTGGAACCCAGGAGAACTGAAGAAACAGACTATTAACCACCCGCAGAAATGACCCTGAGACAGAGGTCAAGTGCAGCCCAGGAAGGCAGCTGGTGAACCGATCCAGAAGGACAGTCTCAGGGCGGCAGGGCTATCTGTCCAGCACCATGTAGTGAGCAGTGAAGCTGCCCAAACACCTCGAGGGTGGGGCTGCCAGGAAGAAACACCAGCCGTGAAGAGCCTCAGCTCCTTCGCCTGCCAACGGCCTCCCCGATGCTCCTTGTAGCTTCCGCCGCGGCCACGCAGGCAGACTAGCTCATCAGTCAAGGGCGCACGTGGCCAGGCTGAGCTCTCAGGCTCAGAACCACCATCCAAGCCCAGCACTGGGGGGCTCTGGAGGGAACGCCCAGCATGGTTAAAATCCCTCTGGGGCAGGGCAGGAGCTGAGCTAATTTAGCTCAAGAACACTGAAGTGACATGTGGACGAGTAACAGGTAATCACAGAATCACGATGCCAGCTGTCTGGGAACTGAGCTGGAAAGCCACCCAGGGGTGCTCCTGCAGCTGGCAAGCTGGCCAAGTTAAGAAATAAAGCATCATTCAGTCACCTCTAGGCAGACTCTCCCTATCCAGGGACACAGGAAGGTCAAGGCAACAGACCAGGTAGTTTGGCCTGGTCATCGGTGCCGGGTGAACATGAGTCACCCTCCCCCGCCCCCATGAATCAGCAAAGGGCCAGACCCCAGCCGACACTGGTCAAAGGGTGTAGCACTGTCACCCGCACTGCTAACTGCCACCCTGGGGAAGCAGCAGAGTGCTGACTGAAGAGCTCACGAAAATGCTCCCTGAAGCACCCAAAACAAAGTGAGTTCAGGCTGGGACCACCTGAAAAGTCAGTAACCAATGTCTTAAACCTCTGGACTTAGGCAAGTCTGTTTCCTTACAGCCACCCTCCAGCTTCCACCATGAACTGTCTGAATCACCCAGGGAGGATGCCAAGGCTGCAAAGTTGCCCAGACAAGCAAGCATTTACAATTCTGCCCAGACCAGAGCTCCCATCAAGCGCTGCGCTGCGTTTCTTGTGCCCCATGAAGACAGAGCTGTTTCTCCTTGTGTGTCGAATAAAAGGAACTAAGCGTTTTAACATGTAAAGTAAGCTCTGAAGGTTTAGGTACAACAATTTCATTCCAGGAAAATAATCTGTGGCTTTAGAGCTGTGCCGTCCAGAGCTTTCTGCAACGATGGAGAAGCTCCACAGCTGCTCTGTCCACACACGGCTCCCGGAAACCTGAAACGTGGCTGGCATCGCTGAGAAACAGGACTTTTAGGATTTATTTAATTTTAATTAAGTTTTCTCTACATGTGGCTAGTGCCCACTATCGTGCGCAGCGCAGTTTTGGAGAGTGAGGATGAGAATCTTTAGAAGGGAGTATGACCAATTACCTTCTTGAATGCAAAGGGACATTTATGTGCAGCATAGGTAAAGTGATCTTTACAGAAATCTTGTTTACATGCATCACATTCTAACGGAAGAAAATCTAAAAAAAAAAAGAACAAAAAACACACAAAAAACAGTAAAGTGTTCGAAAGACTAGAACAGAAGAATCATAGATCGTATTAAACAGGTATTTACCTTTGCTGAGTTCATATTATGCCTATCAAATACATCCTCGAGGTACCACATGAGAAAAAAATTGGGGGCCATGAATTTGACAATGCCAGCAACACTGAAGAACCGGCATAGCTATCCTTTCCAAAGAGACCCCACCTCACGGCGTACCACGTATTTAAGCAGAGCATTTAAATCCACTCCGTGCTGGCAGCCAGCCTTGTACCTAGCTGTACAGAACCAAAAACTCAGGCCAGCATCTCATTACTGAAAAGCCGGAAAGGCCAAGGCCCAGAGAACAACAGCTAATGAAGACAGTGGCCAGTTCTTCTCCCAGATAGATGACAAGACACCCATTTCCTGTTAACGTTCTCCTAGAAGTGCTTACCTAGCTGATTGCAGGTTTTTTCTGAACAATGCTTCCCCAAATCAGGGAACTCCATTGTGAGAAAATGTCCAAAACACAGATGAGAGAGTGAAATGTAACCTGCAAGAATTAGAAATAATTAGGAGGAAAGCAAGGATGGTCCGAATTTCAGTCACCAGGGTTTATACTGCACAGCTGATATAAGTAAACATGCAGGGAGCATCAAATGCCCAAGTCATCTGGGCTCCTGCAGGGGCCTAAGTGTCACAAATTCTTGTCTTTCAGCAAACAGAAAATGGGACTTTTAGCGCAAGTAGAAAAGCTCCTTCAGAATCAAACCCTTTCGCAGACAGATTGTTTTTCAGTTCTTTTAATTCCTAGTTTATCAAGCTCAACCCGAATTTAAGTTTTCATTAATCCATATTTTGACGCATATTGACAGGGACGTCCCATATTCAACTACACAGCTTCTAGGGAAAGTTACAGCCTCGGTGAACTTTAAATCGCAACTTCATCTACTGAATATACTTGACAAACAAAACTCTGTTACCAGGTGCTAAGTCACGTTACTTAACTACACTCGACTCGGTCCCCTGTTGCTGTCTTTAACTCCCTTTTGCATTGAGTTTTACTCAGAATTTATTCCTTAATGACAATCAACCTGGAGTTGACCAGGGGAAGGGGAAGTCGTTAACTCACCAGTGGAAAACAGGTGGACAAACGGTGATGCCACTGCACTTGAGAGAAAACTGAAGTCCACGGCACGCCTCACAGGGGCCCCTCCGTGATCTGGCACCCACCAAACCTCTCAGAACTCTTGTCCCTCCCAGAATTCACGTCCCCGGGGCCTTTTCCGGACCTGCCCATCAGCTCTCCCGCTGCCGGGAGGCCTGGGATACTCCGGCCACAGCTGACACCCGCTCATGCCCTCAGGGCCCGGTTTAAAGCGTCACTCGGGGCCTTTCCTAACACCCTCACCTGGCCCCACCCAAATCGCGTGTCCTCTACTCTGTAATTCCTTTCCCGGGACCCGCTCGCTCGGCTCCCCACTGCAGCTTCGTTCCCTACTCTCGGCTCCGCGAAGCGCAGGGCCCAGGTCGGGTCTGCCCATCCTGGATCAGCAACACCCAGCGGACGTTCGGGAATCAATCGATCGAGGACCGACGGGAAGCCGAACTCAACCCCGACGTGGTCGCGCTCTCGGCGCCGCAGCCGCGGTGGGAGAGCCCCGCTCTGCTAGGACACTAACGCCCTGCCAGTCCGAGGTTCGCGGCCCCGTCCGACCCCCGCCCGGCACCCCCAGGCCGACCCCGTACCTGGCCCTCGTCTGAGGCCTGCGCAGCCGCAGAGGGGAGCGGAAGGTGGCAGAGACCAAGAGCTGTCTCCCTGTCCGCGGTCAGCCGCGGGGGACAAGGCCAAAGGGACGAGGAAAACAGGATCCGAGCGACGGCCGAGGCCGGTCCGAGTCCGCGGGAGAGCCCAGCATCGCGCCGCCAGCACCTCCCGGCCATTTATTCGTAGCCGCCGGGTCAGAGAGCCACCGCCCTCCGCGCGTCCCCGGCGCGCCCCCGACGACGTCTCCGCCGAGCCGACCAATCGCGTCCTCCGCGGCCAGGCATTCCCGGCGCGCCCCTAGACGTCACCGCTAGGCCGGCCAATCGCGCCCTCCGCGGCCCCGTCGGCCCGCCCACTCCTCGCCTCTTCTCGAACAGTCCGGCGGCTTCTCGGGCTGAGGAGTGAGGGTGAGGCAGCTCTGCGCAGGCGCACTGGGCCGGCACCCGGAGCGGGGCGCTGAGTCAGGGCGGGCTGGGCCGGGGTGCGGGGGCAGGATACCCCGCGCTGGGCGCCACGGAGGCTGGGGGCGCGGGCGGCCGGTACCCGGCGCGAGGCTCCGCTGGAAGTGCGTCCAGCCGGCTCACGCACACAGGCACTGATTTTGCAGTTACAGATGAACTTTAGCGGGTGGGCAAGTTCACAGATGTGGAAACCACAGCCATGAAGGATCGACCGTGTGTGTGTACGTGTATGTGCGCATTTTCCTTACCCTTGTTCTGGACCACGTGAGAGCGTGGTGTGGACACGATGCCCCATCACCTCCCCCCCCCGCCCCCAATACTCCCTACGTGACCACTCCAGCCACCCAGCACGGAAATCAGTGGTGACACTATGTTAAGGTCCGACCCGCAGACCCCATTTAGGTTTCTGCCAACCGTGTCGTCGATGTCTCTTTCCTCTGTGCTCCAGGAGCCCGTCACCAGTTACCCGTTCAGTGTCTTCCTGTCCCCGACAGTTTTTTATTAAAGATCACAGACTTTCATTCATATAACGTGACCCTCAGGCAGTGTACATCCACGTTTCCTCAGGAGCAGACTCGGGTCATACTTTCTTGGTGGTTACATCACAGAAATGGTCCTGCGCGCATCGCCGGCACAGGATTGCAACCGCTCCTAGCGTGGGTGACGTTAATCTTGACGACATCGTCATCCCGTTGTTTGCTACGTTTCTCCACTTTTTCATTTGTGCATTAATTAGTATCTCGTAGGGAGCGATTCCGAGATTCCACCATTGTTATTCTTCGTGAACCTCTGACAACCTTGACTCCGTCAGTCGCTTCTGCCTGGATCCCTATGATCATTGCCAAACAGTGCTTTTGAAAATTGCCATCATTTCCTCTACATTTATTAGTTGGCGTTCCGCTAGAAGGGAATGATTTGCCTTCTCCATTTATTTTTTAACCCTGACTTTATAACCCGAAGAACCAGAATTCACACCCAGCATCAGGGAAGGTCAGGAGAAGGTGTGAGAGCGGACACCCCGGGGGTGTCACAGGTGAGCACTTGGCCCACCTCTGCTGTTCCTGATGCAGCCAAGATGACACCAGACTGTCTTGAGAGCAAAAGACCATCAGTCAGAATTTTTAAATGCAGTGTTTTTGTCACTAACTGAACATCTGCCTTCATACAAAGAGAGATGCCCAAAGCGTTAAGTTAGGTGACCACCATCCACCTAAGTAATTTACCACATCACGATAAAGGGGAGCAAGGACCTTGTACCACTGTGACCCGGGGGATGGGAGGGGAGGCGGACCTCGGAGCCTTAGTTAGCAAACCTCAGGAAGTTCTACTTGAGAGAAGAGGCCAGAGTGCGTGTCCAGACACGTGATTCTCTATCAAGAGACCACAATGCCCTTCACCAACAGCTCACTGTTGTGATCCCTGTTTTACCTGCAAGGAGACTGAGGCACAGAGGTGACAAGGGACACGCCCAAGAGGAGCCAGCATTCAGACCCCACCCCAAGTCCACATTCCTAACTCCCCTCTGCTACCTTCACCAGCCAGGGGTGGAGACGGAGACGCAGCCAGGTGCCAGGTCATAGGACCCAGAGCGTCATGAAAAGATCCGGGGCTTTATTTTGAGTGCAAAGGGGTATTGCCGAAAAGCTTTAAGCATGACCTTGAGGGTGGGCAGGAGACAATATGTATAAAGTACACACACTTTACACAGCTGAACGAAAAATACTTGCAACTTTTTCAGTTTTCTAAAATTGACCTCCACTTTCCTTTGCAGCCCCAGACGCCTGCCGCCGGCAGACACGGGCCCTGTCCCGTCACCAGTCTGTTCAGATCCGGTTCCTTTGGTGACCTTGGTCACTGTCCCGCTCAAACCGCAGTCATTTCAAGCCTTCTTCGTACAATCCCTCGTTCCCGTCTCCTTCCGTGGCGCCGGGGCTCGGACGTGCGCATATAACCCCGTGGCAGTGAAGGGTGGAGGCTCTGGCCTCTGCAGGTGATGCCCTGTCCACAGCCTTTGGTCAGGGGCTGGCACCTGCTGCCGGTGTCAGGACTTCCATCGTGACCTCTGACCCCAAGCTCATCACGTGCACTGTCCTGACCCCCGGTTTCAGGTCCAGTGACCCTGTCCGCCCTCCACGCCAGGGCACGCAGGGCTGGGGACCCCTCTAGCTTGTGTGCGGGGACTGTGGCTCTGGGGCACCAGCTGAGGTCCTCTCCCTGCCTGGCTGCACCCCAGGCATCACCCACTGCACCCTCCCTGTGCTGGCACAGAGAAGGTGTGTGCCTCTCCCAGAGGTACAGGTGGGAGCCCCACGCCTTCAGAGCACCCCGTCCAAGCCCAGGTTGTTTATCGTTGCAAGTCCCACATCTGAGGGCTGCAGGATGAGCCGGGGTCCATTTTCAGGGACCCAGGCAGCATGACAAGCTTGGCGTCTCCCTTTCAAAGCCCGTCAGATCTCTCCCCAGCCCTGGAAGTAATGTTCTCCTTATGCTGCGGGGCATTTCTCTCACATCATCGCCTGGGGTTTCTTGCTCTAAGGGAGAATCTCACAAACTTTGGTTCATGGTTCCCTTCCCTCTCTCTTGAAAGCCTTGCTTCTAAGACTAAGGCTTGCTATGAGCTCTTAAAAGTTTAGGTTTAAAACTCAAATCTGAGCAACGACTTCTTTGGTCTAGATGGACCCTTCCATGCAGCCATGAGTGTCACTGCAGGGCGTAGCCTTTTTTGTGTTTTTTAAATTTATTTATTTATTTATTTGGTTGCACTGGGTCTTTAGTTGCGGCTCGCGGGCTCCTTAGTTGTGGCGTGCGAACTCTTAGTTGCAGCATGCATGTGGGATCTAGTTCCCTGACCAGGGATTGAACCCAAGCCCCCCGCATTGGGAACATGTAGTCTTAACCACTGAGCCACCAGGGAAGTCCCAGGGCCTAGTCCTGATGGAGAAGAGGAAACACATTGACGTTATACTGGCTGCACACACTGTACTTTAAAACGTGTTCATCCAGTTTGTGGCAGACAGGCAGATGGGGGAGAGGCCGGAGCAGAAGCTGGGCAAGCAGGTAAGAGGCTGTGGCTGCAGTCCAGGGGACAGAGAGGACAGTCACCATGGAAACCATGGAAACACAGAAGCCTCACCCACCTTCACTGCTCCCCTTGTAGGCAGGGGATCAGCGTGTGGTCCAGGGAGAGGGGCTTCTGGGAAAAGATTTCCTTCCTAATAAAAGAGAGACGTCCATTAGGACATAGGCCTCTTCTAGAAGAATCTTTTGTGTTGCTTGAAAATAGTGGCCTCTCGTTAACACGAAGGGCAAAGCTTAAGGATCTAGTCAAACAGACAGCGGCGCAGAAAGTGGAGAGAACCTGGGCGGTTGATTACATCGTTGTGCTGACCATCAGTTTCCCCGCCTCTGGGCTTCTTGTAACCTGAGACAATTTTTTTTTGTAGCCAAAGCATTCTTACTCACACTTGGGAAAAAATGTTTCAATTTAAGATGTATCGGTATCTGCTATGGGACAAAAGGGGAGAGTTGGCAAATAAGCACTTGGATACATGAGTGGAAGTCGGAGAAGAGGTCTGGCCTGGAGAAACAACATTGGAAATCGACAGCATAAAGATGGCAATTAAATCCATAAGTGCCGAGATCGCCCTGGGAAAGGGCACCCGTGGAGGAGGAGAGGGTCCGCCTTAGCAGAATCCAGCGTTTAGAGATCGGAGAAAGACGCGCAGGCCTAGCTGACCGGGAACAAGAGGAAGGCCTCGTGGAAGCCGAGGGAGGAGAGAGAGGCTGGGAGGGAGCATGGGTCACCTGCCTCCTGCTGCTGGGGGACAGAGGGAAGCCTGCGTGTCTGTGTTCTGTGACATGTCGGTCACACGTTGGTCACTGTTGCCTTTAGAGCGGCCCCAGAGGTAGGGGCACGAGGCAGGCTGAAGCGGGGTGAGGAGCAGAGGGGACAGAATGGTGTCTGTGGTAAGGAAGCGGGGTACAGGCAGGAGAAGCCATTGTGACTGAAGAAAGGATGAAACCTGTTCCCTGCCCGCCTGCGTGTCCAGCTGCTTAAACAGGTGACTCTCCGCTGCCCGTTTCCCCCAGGACTCTCTCTCCTCGGCCTGGACACAGTCAATATTACCCTTACGTTTATAATTCGTATCCTCAACAAATATTTATTGGGTGCCTGCTCTGTGCACAGCACCCTGTTTGGCCTCAGGAAAATATAAGAACGATTCAGCTGGGTCCCTGTCTCTTCCCATGAGCTTACAGTCTCAATCTTGGAGGAAAAGAAGACGCCCCTCCTGAAACAATGGGGCATTAAGTCTAAACACTGTGTTTGCGAGCTTGCAGGCCACAGGCAGTCATCACTGGGACTCAGGGTGACCAGCCGCAGGGAGAGCCTGGAAGAGTGAGGCCAGGTGTCTAGGAAGGGCTCCTGCTGGCCCTCGGAGGTGGGGTGGTGGGCTGGGGAGGGGAGGGCTGCCCAAGCCAGAGCCGTGTCAGCAGGACTCCTGACTGCGGGTGACGGGGAACCCCTCAAAACAGACTTTCCCCAAAGGGGAGTCTACAGGCTCCTGGCCTCGAGATGTGCTCGGATCCAGGAACTCAGATGGGGCCCTGGACGCCCTCGCCTCCGAAAGCCCCTCCACTCTGTGTGGTGGGGACGGAGCTGCCAGCAGGGTGAGCGACTGTCTCCCAGCATCCGTGCCAGAGTCCTAGGGTGGACGCTGACGTGCCTTCGTGGGTCACGTGTGAGGTGGCAACACGTGATGCTGAGACGCTTTTAAGAGTGAAAATGGGGCGCTGTTGGTGATTCCGCTGGGACAACAGGCACACCCAGGGACTCTGCTAGGAAAACTAGAAGACGAAGTGTCCTGTATCACATGTAATTGACGTGGCCACTGCCGCCCCTGGTAGACACCCCACCAGAATCACACACAGTGGGGAGGGACCTTCCTCCAGCGTAATGGTGCCGATAACAGATGAAGGATGGGCCAGGAGGCTGGGATCGTGAAGTGAACGCGTCCACCATTCACAGCGAGGTGGCGATTCAGGGAGAGGGCGAGAAGACTGGAGAGGGAAGCTCAGTGCTTGACGTGGAGCTAAGCGGACACAGACAGAGACACCTGAGCCCCACCTGACGGGGGAGAAAGGCAGGACGTGGTCCAGGAGATCGATAGGTGAGACCGATGCTCGGGAGACAAGGCTGGGGCTGAGGTGCAGGACGTTTCGAGAGGCTCAGAGGGGAGCTCAGGTCTGTTAGTTCGTCCTGAGCCGTTGCGGGTACTAGTGCGCAGGAGGTGGAAGGAAAGGGGTCTATTCTCAGCAGAACTTCCTGGCTGATGGGCAAGGAGGACGGAAGGAGGAGGGCGCCCCGAGTTTCAGGCTTCGGGAAGCAGAGGAGCCGGCAGGAACAGGGCGGTGACCGAGAGTAGCAGTTTGCAGACGAGATAAGTCTGCTTCGGGTCACCCTGATCTGTGGAGAAGTTGTATGAATAGAGAGAACACGGAATTAGAGTTGGAATCTGACTTGAAGCCAAGACAATGGATAAAGTCTCCAGAAAAGAGAGTGAGAAATGGCCGGAGTTGAGTGTGAGGCGAGTGGCAGACAGGCCACGGGAGGGAGAGGAAACAGAAAGAAGCCGTGGGAGATTCGGGGGGAGGGGAGGGGACCGAGCGCCAAACGCTTGGCTGAAATCCAGGGGGACTGGAGCTCCTTCCAGGCGTTTGGCCAGAAGGACATCGATGACCTTTGGGAAAGTCATTCCTTGCACTGGTGCAGCTCTCGGGACAGGCTGGGTCACACTGGAACAGACGTCACTGAAAACATCAAGGCTCATGTCTCGCTCAGGCTTCGCGTCCTCAGTGTTCAGACAGGCTCTGCTCCACGCCGCCCTCACCCCGGGAGGATGGAGCCGTCGCTGTCGGAAGCCTCATCGCTAGCTGCTTCGGCAGAAAGGAAGCCACGGCGCTGGGGCCTCACGCTGGCCATCAGGTCCTCCTGCAGGCGAGCCTCCCAACTCAGTGGCCCCAGCCAACCGCAGGGGCCAGGCGTGCAGGCCCCACGTGCCTGGGGCAGGAACGCAAATAGCTGTTGAGAGGAAACGACCCGCCAGAAAGTAGCGGAGGCGGAGGCCAGGCTGCGGGGGTGGGGTGGGGGTGGGGTGGGGTGGGGTGGCGCCTGCTCTCTCAGAGACACTTTTTTTTTTTTTTTAATATTTATTTGTTTTGGCTGCACTGGGTCTTAGCTGCGGCACATGGGATCTTCGCTGCAGCATGTGGGCTCTTAGTTGTGCCATGTGGGATCTAGCTCCCCGACCAGGGATCGAACCCAGGCCCCCTGCATTGGGAGCAGGGAGCCTTACCCGCTGGACCACCAGGGAACTCCCTTCGACACTATTCTTCAGGTCAGACCACAAGCCTCCTGTGCCCTTTAACCCCTTGCAGGTGACGCTTACGCACCTCGCTGTGGTAACCAGGTGCCGTCAGGTGGCAAAACCAGGGAGAGACGCTCTGATGATTTAGGACTTTCCCATAAGGCCTCGGGGAGGGTCTCGGCACGGGCTCCCCGGGAAGGAAGGTGTCTCTGAAATTCTGAGTAGCCACATATACGTCTGCGTTTTACGGCCTCATAACGGATGTAGTGATGAGGATAGCCCGAATGAGGCCGGTTCTCCTACTGGAGCCTGTCCTGGGAGCCCTGGTTTCCTAGTGAAGAATGCGTGCTTTGGGGGTTGGGGGCATGCTACCCCTGCAGCTCTGGGCTGTGGCCTCGGACAGTGGAGGTGCTCTGACCTCTCCCTGACATCCTCCTAGGAAACCTGAGAGTCTCAGGGGGGATTGCTACGTGGATAGAATTGCCAACAGAAGCCAACCTCTGTACCCCCTAGACTCGGTGCGGAGCACCAATATTTCATAGACACAGTCAGCTAGACCGAGAATTTAATTCTGGAAAGTGATTGTATGATAAATGCAGGAGATGCAGCACATGATTTGCCTCACGACACGTTTTTAAGAAAGCAGAGCCCCGTGGAGTAAGAATAAACTCGTTCAGGCTCCCAAGCGAGCAGGAAGCCGCTGAATGCAGCAGAGGTGACCCAATGTTTTCTTTTTCTAACCCCTAATTTTGTGATGTGATGTTATCCAGCTTATGGGACCCCTTTTATCCCGGAATCTGGGTCACATGATTCTTGCCTACTCCATTATTCGATAATAAACCGGTGCAAGGGCTTCAGTTCCAATATCCTCCAAGTATTGTCAGGGAAGACGAGCTGCAGAAGCCTTTGTTCAGTGCCTATCGAGTCCCCAACAGTAAGGGGTGGGGGGCTGCTCAGTACATTCTGCATATGAGCGGAAATGCCGATACAATGTTAGAAGAGAGAAGAACGATAGAGCGTTGAGAGCGGGGTCAAGACACTCACCCTTGTAAGGACTTCTTAAACCTCCTTTCAGAGTCAGTCGTCCATTGACTGAACAACCAAGGCTGCTCAGGGATCACATCCTTTCCATCTGGTGGTCACTCATGTGATGGGAGTGGATCGAAATTCTCCTCTTCCCACCAAGACGAGTCTTGGGCCCAGTCCCAGCCCCTGCAGACCTTGATGTGGGCTGTGTGTGCCTCCTCTACCTGCTGCCCATGGAAGACAGGCAGGGGAGTCTTGGGCCGCCGTGCACGAGTGGACAAGTGGGAAGCCCAGACGGGACCTGCAGTTCTGTTAGCAGTGTTACCACTAGTACCACTGGTACCACCAGTGTTACCTCCTAGTTTTCAGAAATGCTGACACTGGGGAAGCTGTCGCGGGGCGGGATTCGGGATCCTCCGAGCTGTCTGAACAACATCCTGGCAATCTGAAATGATTTCAGTGTGAAAAGTTGAAAACGAAGCTGCCTCTGTCTGCAGATAATAAAACTTGTTTCTTTTGCAAGCCTGCCTGTTGAAAAAGCACCCAGTCACTGTATCCTGGAGCCGAGCAGGAAGGGCAGCTGCCCCTTCTACTTGGTGGGAAGTGAGACTGTATTTCCCCTCGTAACTACTGGGGGGAGACATGGGAGCACCTTGTGAACTGTATAGGTCAACCCGAAACTTCAACATTCTGCAACTTTTGTAACTGCAGCTAAAAACATCTTGATCACAATTACAGGCAATTATTGTACTCTGATGCTTTTGCAGAAAAAAAAAAAAAAAGCTTCATCTTCAAAAAGATTCATAGAAAGGCCTTTTTTTTTTTTTTTTTTTTTTTTTGCTGTACGCGGGCCTCTCACTGTTGTGGCCTCTCCCGTTGCGGAGCACAGGCTCCGGACGCGCAGGCTCAGCGGCCATGGCTCACGGGCCCAGCCACTCCACGGCATGTGGGATCTTCCCGGACCGGGGCACGAACCCGTGTCCCCTGCATCGGCAGGCGGACTCTCAACCACTGCGCCACCAGGGAAGCCCGAAAGGACTTTTTGACAAGTACAAGTTTATGATAACTTTCAGATCATACTGCTGAACTGGGTGATATTAAAGAATTCTAATGGAAAACCTGATGGCTTCATAAAACTGTCAACAGAAGATTAAAATCAAGGATTAGTCACGTAGGACTGATCAAACTGATGAATATGTTTATAACTTTTTGGGTTTTGTCTGAAATATTACTGGGTTTTAATCTGTGTTTTCCAGATATAAGGAAACCCTTCCCCTCAAGATAATTATGACCTACAGCAATTTGGTGAATTGTACCTTTGTAAGTAGAATTGAAACATTTATCTTTTCCCTTTACCTGATCCCTCCAGAAACTGGAAACTCTTAGATTCCCAGCAGTTTTATCAGGTAAATAAGGAAGGCCACCTCCTAATAGGTACAGGAATCTCAAGGCAATTTGGGGACCTCAAAAAGAGAGGAATTCACCCAAATCTATAGATGTCACAGGTGGAATCTGTGACAAGCCCTTGGTGTGGCTTTTCTGGACTTGAGAGACCTTTTAAAAGTTCAGTCTGAGATTTCTTATGAAAAGTTCCAGCACAGCCAGTTTAAAAGAGCCTATGTGGTCAATTAACCAGACTTATTTTGGAAACAAATTAGTCTTAATATGGCTATATTTGGTAGAAATGAGGGTAATTTTAAAGAGAAAAAGATTATGTTTCAGTGGCTATTAAATCCTAGTTTTGTTAATTGAGGTCTGTATTTACTGCCTGGGACTTACTTTCCCAGATAGCTCCTTGCTGTCATGTTATATCATTGTAAAATTTGATTGAATTATTAAAATCCACTTTAAGTTTGTTTCTGAAGCTGATCACAGTAATCTGTCTTTGGATGAAGATCAGATGCCCCGTGACTGACAACCAGGAGATTATTTATACTGGAAAAAGACATCAGATAAAGGACTCTTTACAGCCATGCTGGAAAGTACCATATCAGGTCTCTCCTGAATGAACTCCAATTCCTGTTTCTGACATCTGACTTCAACTAAGACCAGCACTGCCAGACTAGGACAAGAAGAAGATGACATCTGAATAGACAACTGACCCGAGATGCTGGACCAGGCCTTTATGCTACTTACTTTGACAACGGCTCACACCTCTCCCTTATGAACCAAATGTATTTCTTCCTTGGCCTCAATCATCTGCAAGTTTCAACAAATCAATCCGATTGCTGGGTTTGTGGCCAATTACCTATGCCCAGTACTCCCAGGTTGCCTTGGTGGGTTTCTCCTCCCCAAGGCTCTAATTGGATGAAATTTTATTTTATATTTTATTTCTTTTTGCGGTACGCGGGCCTCTCACTGTTGTGGCCTCTCCCGTTGTGGAGCACAGGCTCCAGACGCACAGGCTCAGCGGCCATGGCTCACGGGCCCAGCGGCCCCGCGGCACGTGGGATCCTCCCGGACCGGGGCACGAACCCGTGTCCCCTGCATCGGCAGGCGGACCCTCAACCACTGCGCCACCAGGGAAGCCCTGAAATTTTATTTTAAGAGAAAGAAACTCTAGCACCATGCAAGCTAACATTACCACCAATATCACTATGTGAGACCCTCTTACCTGGCCAATTTAATGACACCCGTTCTGAACTTGGCCGTAAATACTCTTTCACTAGATGTTGAATATTGGATGACACTTAACAGGACCCAGTTGACCTATGGAGCAAGTTAATGGTCTTGGCTTTACCCAGGTTGCTTAGGAAGATGCACGATTGGTTTCCCTTGGGCTCAAGGTCACCCACAAATAGCCTTGGAAACAGCCCCTGTCAGTCTGCCTTTAATGTGCGCACACTGCTTTCTATGAATTTTCCAATGGTACGACCATTTGGCTGCAGTATTTGTTAACTCATCTTAAGACACGTGAAGAATCAGATTTCTGCTCTGAATGATCCTCTTCCCAGTTTAGGAAAAATACCAGGAAAATGGTTTGGTTTAGGAGAATCTTGGCTTGAACCTTTACTGATGACATCATTACTCCTACTGTCAAGTTGGATCACATCTCTAGTTCTCTATAAATTAATGAACATGTACAATGTACATCCAAGATAAAATTGGCATAAATCCTACTGGACAACTTGGAATTGACCATTAGTCCCTGCCAGACATCTTACTAGCACAACCCCTTAAAAGGAAAGAAAGATCTGACATCAAGGGACATGATGGACCAGGGCAGGTAAACAAGCACCGTAGCATCGAGGTACCAAACATTTGATCACCTGTGCTTTATATCGAAAGATTAGTGATAGATGGGGGGGAATTAATGAAACAAAATCATAGTTTATGCAAGACAATAGAAATTAAAAGGTTTCCTTTGCCCGTTTGGGCCTCCTCCCTCCCCGTCAGTGTGTATTGTGCATCTGCAGTAACCAGACCTCCTGAGGAGATACCATTCTCTCCCTCTCTCTCTCCCTTTTTGTTTTTGTTTTTGCCACGCTGCAGGATCTTAGTTCCCTGACCAGGGATTGAACCCAGAGCCATGGCAGTGAGGGCACCGAGTCCTGAACACTGCACCCCCAGGGAATTCCCAGAATTTTCTATTTCTTAAATCAACTACTGATTAATTTTTTTCATTGACAGTTTCAATATTCACCTTATATCACTGATGGTATTCCACATCAACAGTGTTGTCCTTGATGTTTAAACGCCGCTCCAGTCTGAGCCACTACAAATCACTGCCTCAGGATTCCCGGTCTGAAGCCCACGAACACACAGGGTAAAGCCCAGGACCAAGAGCAATGGCGCAAAGACATCCTTTTGTCTTCGCCCCTGTGTTGGGTCCTGAGTGGGTTCTGAATGCGTAATAACCAGCCTGGTTTCCCAGTAATGCACCATTCCCTTCCGGGCCTGGCCCCTCTGATACCCCCAAATCACTGCATTAAATATTAAAGCTGCCTGAGCCCTGGCAGCTCCATTCTGAAGGCAGCGGCCAAGTTTCTGTGGAATAACCCTGGCTGGCTGGCTGCTAGACTTTTTCATTATTTTAATCTATGCATATTGGCTAGGACTGCAGTATTGTTTCTTTTTTCCACAAATATTAGTCTGAAATTGAGAGAGACCCGATCTCCAGTGCAGCCTGGAGAAAGAGGAGGGTTGTCATTTGTTCCGGTTGCCACACCTAAGGGAGGGCTGTACATTACCCTTTAACCTAGCTGGGACATTCAGGCCACCCCAGCCAGGGGTCTGCTGAAGACCTGCTCATACAACATACTTTGGTGGGTGCTGTCGGAGGTGGGGAAAAGCATAAGATTTGAGCTTGTAAGCTTCATGGAGAGTGAAAACATGTACATTAAAAAAAAGAAAAAAAAAAGACAGTCCAACCCAAAGCAGCGCCTGGTGCAGAGAGGATGCATGACAGAGACCAGCGCCCAGGATGTCACGTCTAGGGGAACACGTCCCTGGCTGGAGCCATCCAGGGAGCTGCCTTGGGAGGTGGTGGGATGAGGTGGACCTTGGGGAGGGATGTAGGACTTTGACAAAGGTGCAGGGAAGGAGGGTCACTATTGTGGACGCAGCATGAACAGAGGGAGAGCATGTGGACCCTCCAAGAGCATGCAAGACTCCTGGAGCAGATCCCAGCGATGCCAGCGGTCAGTGGCCACTGCCGGTGGTGCCCGTCTGCCCTGGGTGTCACAGTCATGGAGGGAAATAGTCTTCATGGGTCTGAGATCTGAAGGAAGGTCCTGACCCTCAACATTTTCCCCAGAGGGACTCAGGTTCACCCCCAGTGTTACTTACACAGACTTTGCTCCTTTGAGATCAGGGATCGTCCTGTCTCTCTGTTGCTGACAGCCAAGCCCATGCCAAGCTGAACCGCGTTGATCTGACCATTTCATGACACTGGGATTCCATCTAGAGAATTCTGCCTGAGGGGAAGAAGCAGCGGGGGATGGGTGAAAACGTGTGCTCAGGAGGGGGGCAGTGGAAGCAGGTGCGAGCCCGCTGGGCAGCAGCCCCTGCCAGCCCCCCACCAAGGCCCCAGCAGCACCGGCAACCCCTGGGCGGTTCTTTGGAAAGCGCTCCCGCGTCCTTCTGCGCCAGCAGCTGAAACTACAAAACAGACACTAGTTGTAGTGGTAACTTACCAGGCCGTTCCGCCACTGTCAGGGCAGGGGCTTCAGGGAAATGAGCCTCGCGACAGGACCCGTGTGTCCTGCGGTGCCTTGGTGGCCACGGGCCCCTCCTCTTAGGTGCTGTGGTGTTCCTGTGTCAGTGGCTCAAACGCCTGCAACCCCTTGAGCAGTGGCACCGAGGCTCTACCACAGGAAAGGTGAGACCCCCAGGAACACGTGCCCACCCCCTCCCAGAGATGAGCGGGCGGCCTCTCGCAGGAGGCGTGGTGTCGGGGCTCCACGGGGAGCAGCCGTGCAGAGGGAGCCCGCGCTGGGGGCCGCGAGCCTTCCACCCTGTTCCACGCGCTCTGTCCGCGGGCTACCTGCCGGCCAAGCCGCTCTGCTCCTGGCTGTCAGGCCTCCTCTGTGGGGGATGCCGTCCGCGGGGGACCACGCGTGACCTGTGTCTGTGACCCCTCCAGCGGTCCGCCACGTGCCTCTTCTCAGACCTTGACCTGAGCCTCCAGTCTGTCCTGCCGGGACCCTGACCGGACCACGCCACTGACACCCACCCGCCACCTGGATGACCAGCTCTGCTGCCTGAGACTGTCCACGGGGAGATCCCCTCACCTTTCCAGGCCGCCTGTGAGTGGACTGGAGCGTGGCAGCCACCCACGTTCACTTGCACCTGGTACTGAGTGGCGGTCCGTGGACCAAGGGGTAGCCTTTTCATCCTCCATCAGCTGGTCACAGAGGTCCCTCACATGACCCCAGGTGGGGGCTGGGGAAGAGGCACGGCCGCTGGAGCCTGCGGGAGCCTGTCCCATGCGGACCCCCCACCCTGGAAAGGACCACTGCTGGGCCCTCTGACCTCTGACTTGTTGGGTCCCACAGAATCCATCCCGTGAGGGAAGCTCTGGCTGCAGGCGCTGTGTGTCCCTGGTGGGAAGTCCCCTCTCTGTCAGGGCTGTTGGCGGGGGTCTCTGCTGCAGGTGACGTGGAAGCAGGGGCGCGACCAGCCTCGCTGCAGAACCCTGGGAGTCTGCACTGTGATTCTCCTATCGGGCGAGTCGTGAATTCCAGACGATGTCCTTTCTGACCCCAGATACCCAGGGCTCTAGGCTCCGCCAGGTTGTGCGGCTCCAGTGGCAGGGCTGCTGCAGCCCTTTGCTGCTCTGGGCGCTCAAAGCTGGCAACATTCGGTGTCACCCCAATACGGGAAGGAGCACAAAATATGCTCCCTCTGGAACCAGGTGCAAGACCTGACTTTGGAAGGCCTCTTCAACATGCTCTAGACTAAGAGAGGTCTGAAAATCTCCCTGCTCTTCTGACCCTCTGAATTGTCACAGGGCTTCTCTCCCACCCTCTGCAGAGCAGGGGTCTTGCCAAGGCCTCCAGTACACTTGCCACTTCTTGCTTATCTGGCCCTGGTCACACGATGCTTTTGATACAGTGGACCAGTGGGATGGTCTGCAGAGGGTCCTGCTGGCCCAGATCCCCTTGGCCTCCTTTATAAAGATGGGAGAGTTAGCACCGCCCTGGTGCCACACTTCAGATGCAAGGCTGCTGTCCTCACCACACGAGTGTGGACCACGTGTGACCCTCCCTGCAGACAGGGATGGAGGAGAATGCATTCACCGGCGCGATGGCTGAAATCATGCACCGAGACTGAGTGACTCTTCTCCAGCAAAGACACGTCTGTTACCAAGCTGTATTGGGGGCTTCTCCTGAGTTAGGTTTGCTGTACACCACTGCCAGCTTTCACCGTTGATTTTCTTTTCATAGGGCCAGAATAATTATTTTTAATTCGTTAATTTTTGGCTGTGTTGGGTCTTCGTTGCTGTGCGCAGGCTTTCTCTAGTTGCAGCAAGCGGGGGCTACTCTTCTGTGCAGTGCGTGGGCTTCTCATTATGGTGGCTTCTCTTGTCACGGAGCACGGGCCCTAGGCGCACAGGCTTCAGTAGTTGTGGCACACGGGCTCAGTAGTTGTGGCTCGCGGGCTCTCGAGTGCAGTCTCAGTAGTTGTGGCGCATGGGCTTAGCTGCCCTGCGGCATGTGGGATCTTCCCAGACCAGGGCTCAAACCCATGACCCCTGCATTGGCAGGCGGATTCTTAACCACTGCACCAGCAGGGAAGTTCCAGAATAATTATTTAAATGGGCACACAATGAGGACTGCTAACCACCCCCTTTACCCTTTAAACCCTGAAGGACGGCACTCACCTCTGCAGTCTTGCAGGAATGCGTCATTATTTGGATGCACTATCTTGGCAAGGGCGCTACAGTGTCAAGGGCATCTCCTGGGCTTTTTGTCCTACGACAGTTCCACACATGCCAAGGAACCAAAGTTAGGGCTCTTCCGGTTACCAGGTCTGCACCTACAGTTATGTATTTGGGGAAACGACTACTGGCTGAGACCAGATGACCCACTGGCATGATGAGATTTTCAATCTCCAAGTATTAAGGGGGCCACGTAGGCGTATCCACTTCTCTGAGTTTTCTGATTCCTTCCTCCACCATTGCCACAGCAGTTACGACATGTATGTTTCCATCAGTGTGGGTCATTGCCTTTTCCAAACTTCCAAAAACCATCCTAGGAGCAAATCAGCACTGTCGCCCCAGCTGTTGAATCCTGCGAGCTGGCAGGCGTTTCCATGGTGATAAACCCTCCCTTGCCCCAACTGATATTCTGCCCCTTGATCCAGCACATCCTGATGGCATCTCTTGGCTGGGTCTTATGGCTCCTTTGGGACATGAGTTCTTTCTTCTTTGCCAGGCCCAGCACTTCCTTGACTGGGTCATACAGTGATTTGCTTCTCAGCTTGGTGGCCAGGAGGGAAGGTGAGGACTGCTAGCCTTCAGCAGGGGGGAATGGACCACACATGCAAGCCCAGAGCGTTCAGAGGGGACTGGGGTTGGAAGATTTGGGTGCCTCACCCTAGCTGTTCCCATCCCAAGTCTCAGGGCCTCACTCCTTCCAGTCGTGGTCCTGACTTTGGCAGAGGAGACCAGCTGGGGCTGAGAAGGCAGACTTCTCTGGAGCTCTGCTGTCCTTATCATTAAGTCCTGGGCCTGACTCAGTTCTTCCTGCAAGGTGTGGGGTCTCTCTGGGCTGCCAGAGAAGCCCGGGGGGTTCACACGTCACCTAAGTTGGTGATTAGCCAACCTAAGCCTTTCCTTATCTTCCCCCACCGGGAATACCCAGCAGCAGCCACCAGAGCCCGTGTCCCTGCACTGACCCCTCCCCCATGCCTCCCAGATGCCCGAGACATCGCACCAGCTGGTGTAATCCATTCTACCTGTGTCCCTTCCCACTTTACCACTGTTAAAAGTTGCTTTTTTAATTAATAGATTTCATTTTCTTCTTTTTAAAGAATTTTTATTATTTATTTTATTTTTGGCTGTGTTGGGTCTTCGTTGCTGCGCGCGGGCTTTCTCTAGTTGTGATGAGCGGGGGCTACTCTTTGTTGCAGTGCGTGGGCTTCTCATTGCGGTGGCTTCTCTTGTTATGGAGCACGGGCTCTAGGCGTGCAGGCTTCAGTAGCTGTGGCTCAGTAGTTGTGGCTCACGGGCTCTAGAGCGCAGGCTCAGTAGTTGTGGCTCAGTAGTTGTGGCGCATGGGCCTAGTTGCTTCACAGCACGTGGGATCTTTCCGCATCAGGGCTCGAACCCGTGTCCCCTGCATTGGCAGGCAGATTCTTAACCACTGCGCCACCGGGGAAGCCCTGTTTTCTTCTCTTTTTTAAAAAAAATTTATTTATTTATTTGGCTGTACTGGGTCTTAGTTGCCGCATGCAGGATCTTTAGTTGTAGCATGTGGGATCTAGTTCCCTGACCAGGGATCGAACCTGGGCCCCCTGCATTAGGAGTGCAGAGTTTTAACTGCTGGACCACCAGGGAAGTCCCTAGATTTCATTTTCTAACACAGTTCAGGTCCCAGAAAACTTGAGCAGAGCTCTCCCATATCCTCCCCTCCTCCCACACAATCCCCTGATTAGAGATCTCCCATATCCTCCCCTCCTCCCGCACAATTCCCCTGATTAGAGATCTCCCATACCCTCCCCTCCTCCCACACAATCCCCTGATTAGAGATCTCCCATACCCTCCCCTCCTCCCGCACAATCCCCTGATTAGAGATCTCCCATATCCTCCCCTCCTCCCGCACAACCCCCTGATTAGAGATCTCCCATACCCTCCCCTCCTCCCGCACAATCCCCTGATTATCACCGTCTGGCCTTAGTGAGGTAGATTTGCAACAGTTGGTGAATCAGTATTGATACACTATTATTAACTAACGTCCATAGTTTATGTTCAAGCTCTCTCTCTGTGTTTTCCGGTTCTACGGGTTTTGACCAATGGATAATGTCCTGTATCCACAATCACATGATCATTCAGAAGAGGTTCACTGCCCTAAAAAGCGCTGTGCCCACCTGCGCATCCTTGCCCCTCAAACCCCTGATCTTTTCACTGTCTCCAGAGCTCTGCCTTCTCCACAAGGTCACAGAGTTGGAATCACGTAGTCTGCAGCCTTTTCAGACTGGCTTCCTTCACGTGATGTGCATTTAGCGCTCCTCCATGTCTTTTCAGGCACTGACAGCTCATTTCTTTTTAGCGCTGAATAATACTCCATTGTCTGGATGGACCACAGTTTGTTTATCCGTCTCCTGCTGAGGGACATCTGGGTTGCTTCCAGGTTTTGCAATTATTACTGAAGCTGCTGTAAACATTCACGTGCAGGTGTTTGCGCGGACACGCGTTTCCGGTTCAGTTGGGTGGGCGCTGAGGAACGTGACTACTGGATCGTGCCGTAGGAGTACGTTCAGCTTTGTAAGAAGCCACCACCCTGTCTTCCACCAGCAATGACTGGAGTTCCTGTCGCTCCCTCTCCTCAACAGCATTTGGTGTTGCCCGAGTTTTGGATTTTAGCCGTTCTAATGGGTGTCTAGTGGTGTCTCACTGTTGTTTTAACTTGCATTTCCCTAACGACGTACGACGCGGAGCATCTCGCCACGTGCTTCCTTGCCATCTGTGTATCTTCTTGCCGAGGTGTCTGTTCGGATCTTCCACCCGGTTTTCAGTTGGGTTGGTTGTCTTCCTGTTGCACTTTTTTTTTTTTTTTTTTTTGCATTACGCGGGCCTCTCACTGTTGCAGCCTCTCCCGTCGCGAAGCACAGGCTCCGGACGCGCAGGCTCAGCGGCCATGGCTCACGGGCCCAGCCGCTCCGCGGCATGTGGGATCTTCCCGGACCAGGGCACGAACCCGTGTCCCCTGCATCGGCAGGCGGACTCTCAACCACTGCGCCACCAGGGAAGCCCTTCCTGTTGCACTTTAAGAGTCCGTGTCTATCTGGATGCAAGTCCTTTATCAGACACTTGCTTTCTAAATATTTTCTCCCAGACGGTGGCTTGTCTTTTCATTCCTTTAGTATGTTATTCACAGAGCAGACAATTTTAATTTTAATAAAGTCCAACTTATCAATATTTCCTTTCATAGATCAGGTTTTTGGTGTTGTATTTAAATGTCATCGCCAACAAAAACAGATACATAGATCAACGGAACCGAATAGAGAGCCCAGAAATAAAACCACACACCTACAGGCATTTAATCTTCGACAAAGGGGGCAAGAATATACAATGGGGAAAAGACAGTCTCTTTAGCAAGTGGTGTTTGGAAAGTTGGACAGTCACATGCAAATCAATGAATTAGAACACACCCTCTCACCATACACAAGAATAAACTCAAAATGGCTTAAAGACCTAAATATAAGACATGACACCAAAAAGCTCGTAAAAGAGAACACAGGCAAAACATTCTTGGACATAAATCAGAGAAATAGTTTCTTAGATCAGTCTCCCAAGGCAAAAGAAATAAAAGCAAAAATAAACAAATGGGACCTAATCAAACCTATAAGCTTTTCCACAGCAAAGGAATCCATAAACAAAATGAAAAGACAAACTATGGACTGGAAGAAAATATTTGCAAATGATGTGACTGAAAAAATATACACGCAGCTCATACAACTCAATATAAAAATACAACCCAATCGGGGCTTCCCTGGTGGCGCAGTGGTTGAGAGTCTGCCTGTCAATGCAGGGGACGCAGGTTCGTGCCCCGGTCCGGGAAGATCCCACAAGCCGCGGAGCGGCTGGGCCCCTGAGCCATGGCCGCTGAGCCTGCGCGTCCGGAGCCTGTGCTCTGCAACGGGAGAGGCCACAACAGTGAGAGGCCTGCGTACTGCAAAACAAACAAACAAAAAATACAACCCAATCAAAAAATGGGCAGAGGACCTAAATAGACATTTCTCCAAAGAAGACATACACATGGCCAACAGGCACATGAAAAGATGCTCAATATCGCTAATTATTAGAGAAATGCAAATCAAAACTATAATGAGCTATCACCTCACACTGGTCAGAATGGTCATCATCAAAAAATCTATAAACAACAAATGCTGGAGAGGGTATGGAGAAAAGGGAACCCTACACTGTTGGTGGGAATGTAAATTGGTGCAGCCACTATGGAGAACAATATGGAGGTTCCTTAAGAAACTAAAAACAGAACTACCATACGACCCAGCAATCCCACTATTGGGCATATACCCAGAGAAAACCATAATACGAAAAGATACATACACCCCTATGTTCACAGCAGCACTATTCACTATAGCCAAGACATGGAAGCAACCTAAATGTCCATCGACAGATGAATGGATAAGGAAGATGTGGTACATATATACAATGGAATGCTACTCAGTCATAAAAAAGAATGAAATAATGCCATTTGCAGCAACATGGATGGACCTAGAGATTGTCATACTAAGTGAAGTAAGTCAGACAGAGAAAGACAAATACCATGTGATATCACTTACATGTGGAATCTAAACAAACAAAAAAACAACAAATGAACTTATTTGTAAAAAGAAACAGACTCCCAGATATAGGAAACAAACTTATGGCTACCAAAGGGGGAAGGCAGGGGGAGGGATCAATTAGGAGCTTGGGATTAGCAGATACACACCACTACATATAAAATAGATTACCAACAAGGACCTACTGTAGAGCACAGGGAACTACACTCAGTATCTTGTAATAAACCATAATGGAAAAGAATCTTAAGCTGTACACCTGAAACTGACACAATATTGTAAATCAGCTATAGTTAAATTAAAAAAATAAAAGTAAATAAAACTTCATCGCCAAACCCAAGGTCACCTAGATTTTCTCCTATGTTATATTCTAGAAGTTTATAGTTTTGCATTTTACAGTTATGTGGTTTTAAGTTGTGATCCATTTTGCTTGTTCATTTTTGTGAAAGGTGTAAAGTCTATGTCTAGATGTTTTTCTTTTGGTTTGTGGATGTCCAATGGTTCCAGCACTGTTTGTGGTAAAAACTCTTCTCCCACCATTAAATTGCCCTCGTTCCTGTGTCAGAGGTCAGCTGACTGTATTTGTGTGAGTCTATTCTGGGCTCTCTATGCTGTTCCACTGGCCTATTTGTCTAATCTTTTGCTAATACCACGCTGTCATGATTACCGTAGCTTTATAGTGAGCCTTGAAGTCAGACAGCATTAAGAACTTTAACAACTGCTTCCCTGCACAAGCCAGGGATGATCAGGGTTCAACCCACGACCTCCAGTGAGGGGTCCTCATCACCAGCTGGCAGGTGATCTGGTTCAAAAGGCCCATTTTATTTTATTTTTATTTTTATTTTTTTTGCAGTACGCAGGCCTCTCACTGTTGTGGCCTCTCCCGTTGCGGAGCACAGGCTCCGGACGCGCAGGCTCAGCGGCCATGGCTCACGGGCCCAGCCGCTCCGTGGCACGTGGGATCCTCCCGGACCGGGGCACGAACTCGCGTCCCCTGCATCAGCAGGCGGACTCTCAACCACTGCGCCACCAGGGAAGCCTCAAAAGGCCCATTTTAGAGTCGACTTCCCAGGATCACTCTGGTGCCAACTGCGGTTCCCTGGACACAGATTCCGAAGTGGAGAGTGGTGTGTAGGGGCTGATTGAGAGATGCACTCATGAACAGCACCTATAAAAGGACATGAGGGAAGTGGGGGAGGGCAGAGGGCGAAGTCCAAGCACAATTTGGGTGCAGCAGTGAGCACACGAGAAGTTCTGGAGCTGGGATGCCCCTCAGAGGAGTCCCAAGTGAGGCAAAGGGGCTGGGCCACCGCACCTCTGCAGCAACTGGTCATTCAACGTGGGCTTCCGGGAGGAGGAGGCATGGGTGAGGAGGTTCTGCTTAGCCCAGGGCAGTTCCCTTGGAGAGCGACGCAGCTGAGCAACGACCCTCCACCTTGAGGGCTCTGGACCGCGCCACACAGCATCCACCACCACCTCGGCAGAAACGTCGCTCACCAGAGAATCCCTCTCCGTTCACAGATGAGGCTGAGCTTCTGTGGTTTGCCCAGACCACCTGCTGTTAGAGCTTTTAAGACAATAACACAATCTGGATGCCCGCCTCTGCATCATGAAGGGTCCTAACAATGGAGAATTGAAAACTAATCTGCATTTTGAAATATTAACCCAGCACTTAGGATAGGAATTGTGATTTCTTGTCCAAGGAGAGAATGGAAAGGGGAGGAAAAAATATAGAGGAGTTACCTGAAGGGCTTTCTATAGCTAAGCTGGTCTCAGGACCTCCGTCTGCAAGAATACCTTCTTGCCCGGTGCTCAGTCAGACTTGGTCATATTGTCAATAATCAAATTGTCAGGAAAAGATTAGAATTGCCTAATCAAGTAAGGACAAAGGCCAGGAGATGAACTGCTCATCTGTCAATATGAATACAGGCAAGGATTAGAAATTAGTTGGTGGCTTAAACTGATATTTTTAGAATTCCACTTGAAAGGGATAAGGATTCTAAAAACAGGAAAATGGTAAATGCTACGTAAGTCAGTAAAGGATCACAGTTAGCCTCATGTCCTTCGTAAAGAAACTATTACAAATTATGTGGGAGGATTTAGCTGTAAAACTGTTTGCAAAGTGGAATTTGATCTGAGACAGGCAGCCTAGATTTATGAGAGGAAACACGCCCGTAAGTTGTGCTGGAGATTTTAAAAGATATTATATTTATGACAGACAATGAGGATGCTTTGTGCAGCCTGCCTCTGTGAAGAATTTGATAATGTTCTACTTAAAGATTTATTCTGAAGGTAAGAAGTGGGAAAAGATGTAAAAAGAAATACTGCATTTCCAAAGCACTGCATCTTCATGCAGACGCTCACTCCTGCTACATTGGTGGCAAAGTAAGAATGATTTGTCCATTATCCCCCTTGCCGTGCGTGGAGCCTAACACAGAGCAGGGCCGTGCTTGTGGATTAATATGTGCATGAGTAGACGGATTATTCTTGCGTCACCAATACCTCTCTAAACAGGAGGCCTAAGTAAGCAGTGAGGAATGACTCCTACGTGCTGCTAAAACGAGTCGCTTTCCCCTTCCTTTTAACTGGAAAAGGCAAGGGCTTCTTTCCATGAAGGTAACCAGCTTCGCAGAGTCCCTGGTGAAGACTTTCCCTGTGGATGAGGTCCTCTGAAGAGACAGCTGGTGAATATCCCCTGGGCAGACAGAGGCACTGATGGGCAATGGGAACCTTCATCCAGGAGCACATGAAGATTCCCATCAGTCAGGGGTGAGGTGGAAGGAGGTGGGAATGTGGCCCTAGGGGCAAATGGGGACAGCCACTAAGGATCTGGGTTTTCAGGAGGTCAGAGACCCAGCACGTGCTCAGGAGTCCATAAGTCAGGACATCCGGGCGGGGTTGCCAATAAGACAGGTGTGGTGGGAGGTCCTCTGACCTACAAATCCAGTGCTCTGTGGTTCTGTTAGGGGCATATGGGGCCCAGGAGCAGATCCAGATTTCCAGGTGAGCATGGTCAGGTGGCCTATCTGTCAGGAGTGAAGAACCACAGAATAAATGAATATAACCCAGATGAACCATGGTCAGAAAGAACAGAACGTCGCCCCCCACAACTCCCATTCAGCATCATACTAGAAGTCCTAGCTAATGCAATAAGACAGGAAAAGGAAATATAGGGTATACAGTTTGGGAAGGAAGAAATAAAACTGTCTTTGTTTGCAGATGATTACAGGAATCCCCCCAAAATGACAAAAAAAAAAAACCTTCGTGGAACTAATAAGCAATTATAACAAGGTTGAAGGATGTACGATTAATATACAAAAGTTCATTCCTTTCCTATATAGCAGAGTTTGAAGTTAAAAGTGCAATACTGTCTGTCATACAGAGTGAAGTAAGTCAGAAAAAGAAAAACAAATACTGTATGTTAACACATAGGTATGAAATCTAAAAAAAAAAATTGTTCTGAAGAACCTAGGGGCAGGACAGGAATAAAGATGCAGATGTAGAGAATGGACTTGAGGACACGGGGAGGGGAAGGGTAAGCTGGACGAAGTGGGAGAGAGGCATGGACATATATACACTACCAAATGTAAAATAGATAGCTAGTGGGAAGCAGCCGCAGAGCACAGGGAGATCAGCTCGGTGCTTTGTGACCACCTAGAGGGGTGGGATAGGGAGGGTGGGAGGGAGACGCCAGAGGGAGGAGATATGGGGATGTATGTATATGTACAGCTGGTTCACTTTGTTATACAGTAGAAACTAACACACCATTGTAAAGCAATTATACTCCAATAAAGACGTTAAAAAAATAAAATAAAAAAAAAAGTGCAATACCATTTACAAAGTGAACCATGCAGCTGAACCTGGAATTCCCACCTTAAGCCTTTGCATTTGTTGTTTTCTCTACCTGGAAGACATTTTTTTCCCAAGTGCCCACATGACTCACTCCTTCACATCCTTCAAATCTTCTCTCAAAAAGCTCTCTTCTTGCAGGATTCTGGGAAGATTGCAGAGTAGGAAGCACCAGGGATCTGTCTCCCCACCTAGACAACAACAGCACTGGCAGAATCTGTCTGACGGAACTATTTTGGAACTCTGGAGTCTACTTAAGGCTTGCAACTTCCAGGAGAACGCATAGACAGTGAACTGCAGTTCATTTGGGTCAAGTTCAGCTCCTAACATGGCATCAGCCACACATTCCCCACCACTAGTCCAGTGGCAGGCACCTGTGCATGGGTTTCTGGAGAAGCCTGCATGCAGCTCGTGGGAGCCAGGGTGGCTATCCACCAAATGTCGAGGATCTGTCCTCGGGTGGCTAACTGCTGCTTCTGATCACAGATGTAGAAAGAGGAGGGCAGTCACTCTTGTTGCACCTCCCCCTCCCAACTGTTGCAAGCCCCTCCCCTTCTAGCTGAAGGGACTTCCGGGGGATTTAAAGTGAGGGCACACTTCCTCCTCTCCTTCATTTTTTCTCCTTTTGGGAGCCAGACATTAAAGACAAGGACATGCAGAAGCAACTGCACATACAGGGGAAATTAGAACATTACTGTGCATGCCCCGGGAAAGGCACAGCCTCAGAAAAGACCTGTGAAGACATTCGGTTTATATTCCCAGGGTGATCCTTGGCACAGCGACAGGCTATAACAACAACATCAAAATGCAGCAAACCCTGGGGAGGGGAAAGAACCTAATTTACAGAGTTACCACATTACTAGACTCAAATAACCAGTTTTCAACAACAACAAAAAACACAAAGTATACAAAGAAACAAGAAAGTATGGCCCAATCAAAGAGAAAAATAATCAATGGAAACTGTTCCTAAAAAAGACCTGATAAAAGACCTGTTAGACAAAGACTTTAAAACAACTGTCTTAAAGATGCTCAAAGAACTAAAGGAAGATGTTGAGAGAGTTGAGAAAATAATGTATAAACAAAATGGAAACATCAATAAAGAAATAGTAAACCTAAAAAACCACAACCCAAACCCAAACCAAACAAAACAAAAAAGAAATTCTGGACCTGAAAATCATGGTAACTGAAATAAAAAATTCACTAGAGGGATTCAAAGGCAGGTTTGAGCAGGCAGAAGAATCTGCTAACTAGAAGATAGGACAATGGAATTATTGAGTCTGAGGGACAGGAAGTAAAAAGACTGAAGAAAAGCAAATGGAGCCTAAGGGACGTGTGGGATACCAGCAAACACACCAACATATGCATTACAGGAGTCCCCGGGGGAAAAGAGAGAGAGAGTGCGGCAGAGAGAATATTTGAAGAAATAATGCTGAAAACTTCACAAATTTGATGAAAGACATGAATATAAATAAACAAGAAGCTCAATGAACTCCAAGAAACCCACACCGAGACACATTACGATCAAACTTTCAAAAGGCAAAGAGTCTTGAAAGCAGCAAGAGAGAAGTGACGTGTTCCATACAAGGGATCCTCAATAAGATTATAAGCAGATTTCTCATCAGAAACTTTGGAGGCCAGAAGACAGTGGGCCAATATATTCAAAGTACTAAAAGAAATAAAACACTGTCAACTAGGACTCTACAAAAAAAAACGAATTCAGCAAAATAGTAGGATACAAAGTCAACAAATAAAATCACGATACGCCTACTTATACACCTTTGTCTGAAAAGGAAATTACAAAAACAATTCCATTTACAAAAGCATCAAAAAGAATAAAACACTTATGAATGAAGTTAATCAAAAGATGCAAGACTTGGAATCTAAAAGTACAAATGAACTTAATTACAACATAGAAATAGAGTCACAGATGGAGAAAACAAAATTATGGCTACCAAGGGGGAAAGGGCGGGGAGGAGGGACAAATTGGGAGATTGGGATTGACATACACACACTATAATATATAGAATAGATAACTAATAAGAGCCTACTGTATAGCATAGGGAACTCTACTCAATACTCTGTAATGACCTATGTGGGAATAGAACCTAAAAAAGAGTGGATACATGTATTTGTATAACTGACTCACTTTGCTGTGCAGCAGAAACTAACATAACATTGTAAATCAACTATAATCTAATAAAAATTAATTTAAAAAAAGAAAAAAATTGAAAGGGCTGTACAATGAAAATTACAAAATATTGCTGAAGGAAATGAAAGAAGACGTAAATAAATGGAAACACATCCTACGTTCACGGATTGGAAGACAAAATTAAAGTGTCAATATGATTTGAGGTAATCTGCAGATTCAACACAATCCTTTTCAAGATCCCAATGAAGGTTTTTTTTTTTTTGTAAAAACAGAAAAATTCAACTTAAAATTCATATGGTATCTCAACAGGCCCCAAAGAGCCAAAACAATCTTGAAAAAGAACAAAGCTGGAGGACTCATACTTCCTGATTTCAAAACTTACTACGAAGCTACGTTGATCAAAATAGTGTATACTGGCATAAAGGGACATATAGAACAATGAAATAAAATAGAATAGAGAGCTCATAAATAAGTTCTCACACATATGGTCAAATGATTTGTGACAAGGATGTAAAGACCATTCAATGGGGAAAGGACAGTTTTTTCAAGAAATGGTGCTGGGAACACTGGATATCCACGTGCAAAAGAGTGAAGTTGGACTCATATAATGCCATACACAAACATTAATTCAAAATGGATCAAAGATTTGAATGTAAGACCTAAAACTATAAAACTGTTAGAAGAACAGAGGACAAAGGCTTCACAACATTGGATTTGGCAATCAATCTGTGGATATGCTACCAAAGGCGCAAACAAAAAAAAGAAAAAATAGGCAAATTGGACTTCAGGAAAATTACAATTTTGTGCATCAAAATACACTATCAACAAAGTAATAAGGCAACTCAGAGAATGGGAGAAAAATTTGCAAGCCATATATCTGATAAGGGATTAATATCTGGAATATATAGAGATCTAAAACTCAACAAGAAAAAAACAAACAACCTGATTTTAAAATGGGCAAAAAACATGAATAGATATTTCTCCAAAGAAAATACATGAATGGCCATAAGCACACAAAAAGATGAAAGGATGCTCAACATCACTAATCATTAGGGAAATGCAAATCAAAGCTACAATGAGATGCCACCTCACACCTATTAGAACGGCTATTGTTAAAAAAAAGAAAAAGAATGCGAATTCCTTGGAGGCGGGGGCGGGGTGGTTAAGACTCGGAGCTTTCTCTGCCAGGGCCCAGGTTTGATCCCTGGTCAGGGAACAAAAATTCTGCAAGCCTCGAGGCGCGGCCAATAAATAAACAAAATTTTAAAAAGAAAAAGAAAATCACAGATGTTGGCAAGGACATGGAGAAACCTGAACCCTTGTACACTGTTCGTGGGAATGTAACATAATGCAACCACTGTGGAAAACAATATGGGGGTTCCTCAAAAAATTAAAAATAGAATTACCATATAATCCAGAAATTCCACCCCTGGCTATATACTCAAAAGAATTGAAAGCAGGGTCTCAACGATACACTTGTACACCCATGTTCATAGCAGCGTTATTCACAATTGCTAAAAGGTGGAAGCAACACAAGTATCTATCAACGGATGAATGGATAAGTAAAACATGGTCCATCCATACGATGGAATATTATTCAGCCTTTAAAAAGGAAGGGAATTCTGACACGTGCTACAGCATGGATGAATCTTGAGGGCATTTCACTAAGTGAAATAAGCCAGTCACAAAAGACAAATATGGCATGATTCCACTTATATGAGTACTTACAAGTACTTAGAGAAGTTGGAACAGAGAGACAGAAAGTAGCATGGTTGCCAGGTGCTGGGGGAGGGGGAGGGGAAGGTTAACACTCAACAGGGACAGAGTTAGTTTTGCAAGATGGAAAGAGTTCTGGAGGTGGACGGTGGTGACGGCTGCACGACATTATGAATGTATAAATATATAATACCACAGAACTGTACACTTAAAAATGGTTATGGGACTTCCCTGGTGGCGAAGTGGTTAAGAATCCGCCTGCCAATGCAGGGGACATGGGTTCGAGCCCTGGTCCGGGAAGATCCCACATGCTGCGGAGGAACTAAGCCCGTGCGCCACAACTACTGAGCCTGCGCTCTAGAGCCCATGAGCCACAACTACTGAGCTCATGTGCCACAACTACTGAGCCCACGTGCCACAACTACTGAAGCTCGCACGCCTAGAGCCCGTGCTCTGCAAAAAGAGAAGCCACCACAATGAGAAGCCTGCGCTTCTACGAAGAGTAGCCCCCGCTTGCTGCAACTAGAGAAAGCCCACGCACAGCAACGAAGACCCAATGCAGCCAAAAATAAATAAATAAATAAATAAATAAATAAATTTATTTTAAAAAATGGTTAAGACGGTAAATTTTATGTTACATGTATTTTACCACAATAAAAAAGTCTGTCTTCTCAGTGAGGCTGACCTTCCTTGCCCTACGTACCTAGACTCACCCCCTCACGGTATTCCCTGTATCCCTATGTCCATCTCCAGGAATTCTTACCCTTTAACACACCATCTCTTTACCTATTTACCTTGTAGACTCGATGTGTTTTCCACCAGAATGTGGGACAAGGATTATCATTTGTTTGGCTCATGGCTGTATCCCCAGCCCCTTGAACACCCTGGTATGTAGAAATGTTCAAATATTTGTTTAAAATAGCCCTGTTCCCAGAGAAGACCATAATTCGAAAAGATACACGCACCCCAATGTTCACAGCAGCACTATTCACAATAGCCAAGACATGGAAGCAACTTAAATGTCCATTGACAGATGAATGGATAAAGATGTAGTATATATACACAAGAGAATACTACTCGGCCATTAAAAAGAATGAAATAATGCCTCTTGCATTAGCATTCATACTAAGTGAAGTAAGTCAGACAGAGAAAGACATATATCATATATCACTTATTTGTGGAATCTAAAAAGAAAAAAAATGATACAAGTGAACTCATTTTCGAAAACAGAAATAGACCCTCAGACACAGAAAACAAATTTATGGTTACCAGACAGGAAAGGGGGAGGGATAAATTAGGAGTTTGGGATTGACAGACACACACTGCTATATATAAAACAGATAAACAAGGACCTACTGTATAGCGTAGGGAACTATATACAATATCTTGTAATAACCTATAAAGGAAAGAATCTGAAAAATAAAAATATATACATATGTATGTATTGATATAACAGAATTACTTTGCTGTATGCCTGAACCTAACACAACATTGTAAATCAACTGTACTTCAACAAAAAATAAATAAAACTAAAAGTTAAAAAATAGTTCTGCTGAGGTATGTCACATACCATGCAATCCACTCATTTGAAGTGTACCATTCAATGAGCTTTAGTATCCTCACAAGATGCTACAAGCATCACCGTTAATTCCAGAACATCTGTATTATGTCAAAAAGAAACCCCCTGCCCATGAGCAGTCACTCCCACATCCCCCCAAGTCCTCCAGCCGTAGGCAACCACAAATCTACTTCCTATCTCTACAGATACGTATAAATGGAACCACACAGCACCATCATACAGTCTTTTGGCTTCTTTTATATTAAGCACAATATTTTCAAAGTTCTTTCACATAGCCCGTATCAGTGCTTTCTTTCTCACGTTGCCATTTGGTTCTGCACACCATCTTTCATCCAACGTGGCTTGAATTTCACCTCCTTGGGTAATCTTCCCAGACTCAAAGCACCAAAGTCCAAGGCGTCCAGAGCAGAACCACATCTCTGTTTCAGAAACAGACACTGGCCTGCCGCTGATGGCCAACTCTCTCAATAAACCTTAAGGGCTAAACTCCTTATTCTCCGAAGACGCTCATTCCTAGTTTTCTTTTACTAGGGGTGCTTTTCCATTTGACTTGCTCCCAGAGACACTGGGGAGCCCCTGGAAGTCAAACCCATCTCACTCCTGCCACCACGTGGTCAGAGACAAGCATGACGCCGATTCGAACAGGACCAGACCGCAGGCGGCTGAGAAGCCAGGCTCTGCCGCTCCTGTGCCAAGTGCCAGGATTTGGCCTGCCCTCCAGAGTGTGGCCGGCCAGCTGCTACTGAGGATATTTCAAAGCCCAGAGCTGGGCCTTCTGTGGCTTGGTCAGAGGTTGTCTCTGCCACTTAGAGACCAGGCTAGTCATCAGAATCAATCATCAGAATGCCTTAAAAGTGTAGCTGCCAGGGCCCCATCTAGGCCTGTAGAATCAGAAGCTCCGGGGTTGCGACTGTATTTTTAAAATCTCCGCAGGTTAAGAACCAGTGCGCTGATCACGAACCCCTGGCGCACGCCCGTGGTGTCCGCTCCTGCCGGCCCAGCACGTGAAAACCCACGAGGATGGAGTGAACGAGGGCGTGGCTGAACGTAGTAAAGCTGTTTTTAAATTGGGGTGAAATTCACATAACAAAATTCACCATTTTAAGGGGAGCGATTCGGTGGCGTTTAGCACGTGTGCGCCCACCACTTTTACCTAGTAGTTCCAAAACATTTCCATCACCCCCCGCCCCATGAGCAGCCGCTCCCCATGGCCCCCTCCCTGCAGCCCCTGGCAACCAGTCACCCACGTTCTGTCTCCGGGGATCTGCCTGCTCCGGACGTCTCACAGAAATGGAGTCACACCCTGTGTCCTTCCGCGTCTGGCTTCTCTCGCTGAGCATCACGTTTTCCAGGTTCACCCACACAGCAGTGTGTGTCAGTGCTTCGTTCCTTTTAGAGGCTGAGTGATGTCCACTGTGTGGCTGGACCGAGTCTGTCCGCTCATCTGTTGGTGGACAGGTGACACGGTTTACACGCAGACTGCTTCTGCAAAGCTGGCTGATGGAGGACCCGCCGCCCGCTCTGGACTCCACGCCACGGACTTGTCAGGGCGTCTAGGAAGCTCAGAGCCTGGCCGCTTCCCCCAATGCTGTGCCTTCGAGCTTCGTCTCATCCTGCTCTGTACAGGATCACGGGTCACTCGCCTGCTCCTACAGACAGATGGGCGTCTGGGTGGGCTCCACAGCAACTCCTCTGAGGAGCTGCTCTGACTGTGCTGCCTTTGCTGTCACGTCCTCTCACGCCCATGCGGGGTGGGGCGGCGGCTGAGCCGTGGGACTGGGTCCCGCGTCCACCGGCGCCCTCCTTCCACATGGCTCACGGGACGCGCTGCAGGTCGACGCAGGTGGGACCTCCCGTCAGTAGTTGCTGGAGTAGCAGCTGAGGATGCAGGGAGCCCTCGGAGCGCCACCGTTGCCTCTGGTTCCCTCCCTGCCACTTCTCAGCGTGGTGCCCTTTACCAAGGTGAAGCCTGGAACCCCTCCACAGCCCTGTCGCGGGGGTCTGCTGCACGTGGTGGCTGGTGGCCTTGACTCTCCTCACCGCCCTCGGCCCCAGCACAGCAAGCTGGCCGGGCAGGGGGCACCTGAGCCAGGCTACAAGCCGGGCGGATCCACAGGGGCTCCAGCAGAGGGGCAGAGGCAACTCGGTTCCCAGTGCTGGGGTCTGCTGGGGGGCTGACCCAGCCGGTGAGGCACGGACGAGACCTCGGGACAGAGCCCCCGAGATCCTCGGGGAGACACAGTGTCCCCTGGGCCTGGGGTCCGCACCTGCTCCTGCCCGGGGGTCCCTACCCCCTCCTCTAGCGCTGCCTCGACCACATCCTCGTTTTGGATAAAAACCCTGTCTTCAGGCGCCTCTGACCTGCAGACCAAGAGGGCGGCAGGCGCTCGCGGCGCATCTGCTTCGCCTCCTCAAAGACCCCGCGCTTTCCTCTCACACTTTACTTTTCAGTCTGTAATTTCTTTCTTTAGAATCACCTTCGCCAGCTTAAGTCACCCAAATTGCCAAGTAAGCTGAAAAGCCATTTTTCTTGCAAATCTTATATGAAGATAATTTAATATAAGGCATAAACTTATAAGCTAAAGATCATATGTTATAGCAGTAGCACAATAAAAGACAAGCCAATATAAGAGACAAATGAGCAGTATTTTAGCCAAGGGAAAAGGAAAACGAAGTAGCAACAAGTGTGAGTTATATTCTGTGGGCAAATAACTTCCGCGAGACATAATAAAGATGACTTCTGTAACTTTAAGGTATTTGGGGAGACGTTATTTAATTGCAGCAAAATAAGAGGTGGTAAGTCTGGCTGAAGTTTTGCACCATATACAGGATTACGTTAGTTTCTTGAGGACTCAATGGCAATGTGTCATTTCACAGGATTTCTAAGATTCTGGAGATACGCAAAATTTCTCTTCGTTTGAGTGTCACCAATTTCAGCAGGGCAAATCTCCGTTCCTCTGAGAGGTGGCCAGTGATGGTTAAAACTTTAAAACTCCCTTTAAAATCCCATCAAACAGGGCTTCCCCGGCGGCGCAGTGGTTGCGAGTCCGCTTGCCGATGCAGAGGACGCCGGTTCGTGCCCCGGTCCGGGAGGATCCCACGTGCCGCGGAGCGGCTGGGCCCGTGAGCCATGGCCGCTGAGCCTGCGCGTCCGGAGCCTGTGCTCCGCGACGGGAGAGGCCACAGCAGGGAGAGGCCCGCGTACCGCAAAAAAGAAAAAAAAAAAAAATTAAGCTGAATAAAAGAAAAGCCAATCCCCAAAGGTTACACACCATACGATTCCACTTATAGAACATTCTCGAAATGGAAATTTACGGAGATGGGGAACAGATGAGTGGTCAGGGGTTAGGGACTTGGGGGGGAGGGCTGGAGGGAGGTAGGCGTGGCTGTAAGAGGGGGAATCCCTGTGGGGGGATGCTCTGTGTCGTGACTGTGGTGGTGATACAGGGGCCTGCACACGGGGCGAAATCCACGGGTCTAAACTCATACACACCGGGCACACGGCGCGCACAAGTGAGCTGACGCACAACCAGGGAAACTGTATCAATGTTCATACAGTGTATCCACATCAAAAGTATATCCACATCAAAAAGCCCCTTAGAGTCCAGCCCTCTTGGGCACCTACGTGGGTCGGCTGTCCCGGGTAAGATGGGGGCGAGACGGATCCCTGGGTGCCACTCCTGGTGCACACGAGGGTGGGGGGGTGTCCCTGCGACACTGCCGTCCCTCAAGTGGCAGGAGACCACACATGCCACTCTCCTGGGGTGGTGGGCGGGGAGTGCAATGTTCTGTTTTGATTCCCACATTTCCCAGTTCAGATTACAGTATGACTGTTGCTCCACGACCAAACTAAGAAGAAGGTGTGCAATGCCGTGGTGCCGCTGCCGTGGCCGCACTGGCCGCCCCCGCCACTCCCCCATCGGGGCTTTTGCTCCTGGAGGCACCGCCAGGTATCAGTCCTGCTCAGAGGTGTCCCTTTCTCTCTAAGAAGCACAACCTTACAAAGGAAGGAAAATGGCCCGAGGAACCTGCTTGCTTCCCAAGCACACGAGCAGACTCGCCAGGGGAATAAAAGTTTGACTCTCATCGCCCCCGCTCGGCTTGGTTTTATGCAGTGAAATTAGGGGTCTGCAGGGAGATGAATGTCTTGCATCTGAGCTCTACCTGCTTTGAAAAAGGTATTTCTTCACCGTCTCTTGGCACCTGTGTCTCACCTGACACCTGTGAGTCCACCCAGGATTTTGTGCTTCTTCAAACTGTCAGGAGAGGCCGTGGGCCTTGCCGTCGGGTCGACCAGGACCCCGAAGAACGGGGACAGAGCACGTCCATGGCTGAGGTGGGAAGTCGGGGGAGGGGGGAGGGGGGAGAACTGCCGTTTCTCGTTACAAGCTCTTCTGTGACCTTTTATATTTTTACCTCGTGAATATGCTACTTCGAATAAAAATACGGGAAAAGATGCCTTCAATTCAGTCTAGGAAGTCACAGGGGATAAATCTCCGTACTTTACAGAAAGGTAGCAAGGCTCGTCTTTCTCCTCTGTGCAGAAGAAGTGGGTTACAGTGTTTGCCAGAGATGCTTCTGGTCTTGGGGGGCCTGGGCTGCCCTTCTGACTCCCTCACCTGTCCACGGGAGGGGGGGACCCACTGGCCGGCCATTCTCTGCGATCCAGGATGAACGCCGGACATGCTGCTCCCAAATCAGAGAGGACAGATCCCGGGGGGCAGGAAGCCTAAGTTAGTGGGTAGAATGCGTGTAATTTAAGGTCTTCCCCCGAGTGCTGCCTGAGTCCCGGGATGCTGCCCACCCCCTTGCTGCCCGTGAGGGTGCAGACACTCAGACGACAACCCCGCGCAGTCTCTGCCGTGTTCCACATCTCCCCTCCAGCACACCAAGTTTAGCACATAGGCTTACGAACTTTATTTCTGTCCCGCTAAAATGTGGTTTCTTGAAATACTGTAATTTTTAGGTGCAGGGAACTATATGCATATGAGATAGGAGTCTTTTCTGCCTGTAAAATTGTTCCGGGTACCTATGATGGAATAAAATATATTCGTAGTTCTAGGTGTTCAACAAAATCAGCAGGACTCCCAAGGGCTCTGCTATCTGACAAATTTAATATTCACCAGAGACGGTGACTACACCCGCCCTCAACCCCCGCCTTGTGTAGCTTTCCTGGAATGATTTAGGGAGTGAGCCTTTTGGGAAGGACTAATTCTGCCCATAACCTTCAGAAGTGCATTTCACGGTGGGGTCAACCTTAGCCCCAGACAAAGGTGGGAAGGTTGCCTCTGGTGGTCCCTCCCCTTGGTGGTCAGTAACTGAGCACCCAGCTACTTCCTTGACATCCTGGACTAAGCCTGTCCCAGCTAGAAACCTCCATTTTCCTCCTGAAAGCTGCCACTTCCCATTCTTACCCACACCAGTAAATGGCAGTCCCACGTGCCCACCTGCACTGGCCAACACCCTGGAGACATCGACTCCTCAATTCTCCTCACCAGCCCTCCAATTCCATCCATCAACGTGTCCTACTGACAACATCCCACACTTCTTGGCCACTCGCCATCTCTGTCACCATGGTAACACCCTAGTCTAGGCCACCATCCTCTCTCCTAAGCCTTCTCACTGGACCTCATGCTTGTACTTAGTAAAGTCCATCTTCACACAGCAGCCCCCAAACCAGAAACACGAGCGTGTCACTTGCCTGTTTGAAACTCCTAGCAGCTTTATATCAGTCAAGGTCTAACCAAACAGATCCAAACTCAAGCGTGTATAGCCAAGGGATTTAAGGCAGGGAGTTGCTTACACGGAGGTGAGGCAATCAACAGGCCACGCAGGTAACACCACCGGAATCCACTGCCACCTCTAGGCCAGAGGGATGAGGGGGGAGGGGGGAGTATGGGCCACTGAGGACGATGGAAATTCCCTGCTGTGGCCCCTGCAGCCACGGGACCTGGAGCAGTGCCCAGCGGGTCGGCACTCAGTAAATGCTTGTCTGTCGGAAGGATGGATGGACGGATGGGCGGGTGGACGGATGGATGGACGGATGGGCGGGTGGACGGATGCATGAGGGAGTGAATCGGCTTTCCCACTTGCCACCCCCTTCCAGACACCTGCATCCATTCGCAAGGGGCCGGCGGGGGCACGACAGCTGCACTGGGCTTTCCTTGGGCAGTGGCCCTCCCCGCCTGGATCTCTGCCCGGGAAAGCATAGCTTTCACGTCAGAGTCTGGCCGCTGGTGTCCGACTGGCCTGGATTCGGATCCTGCCTCTGCTTCTGCTTCTCGTCGGTAGGAGAGGGATCGTAACACTGACGGCTCCTCATAGGGCTGGTGAGGGGTCCCCAAGGGGGCCAGTCTCTAGGCTCTGCTGCAGGCCTGGGGCTCCCCGAGCTGCTGCAGGCGTGGAAGAGTGTGAGCTGGACAGAGAGAGTCGGCTCGTGCCCTGGGGGCCACCGTCTGCCGGCGCTCCGGCTGCGGCTCCGCAGCGCTGGGCCGCGCGCTTCAGAGCTGGGGCCATGGGGTGGCGCTCTTCGCTAGCCGTTGGCCTCGGCAGCGCGGCTCTACCTGCACGCAGGCCGCCTCTACCAAGGGCGGCTTTGCCGACTGCAGGCAGCACAGATTTTCACATCTACAAACCGCACTGTGCTGGTTGCCCACGCACTTTGGGAACTGCTTCCAGGAACCGGATTGGCTGTAGAAGAGATCTGGAAATCCTTGGTCGTGTCGTCGGTTTCCCTGATCTGGGTTTTGAAAATGCACAGAACGTGGTGAGACCAGGACTGCCTGGACCGAGCTCTCGGACGCAGCTCCCTGCGCAGCCAGGCTCCCCCGCGCTTCTCGCCAGCCCTGTGGACGCGGGATCAGGGCACCCTGACCCCCGGGGCTTAGGAATCCAGCCTGGGTACGCGGTCTGTACATTAAATACCTTTCGGGAAGAAATCTGTCTGGTTGGGGAATTGTTGACACACGTGTAATAACAATTCCTTCCTTTTATTAAACATCCACTAACTCCCTCTCCCAAGTTCCAAACCCTCACCCTATCCAGCCTCCTCGAGCCGTCAGTGCCATTTGCCGGCGAAGGTGCTGAGCGCTGGGCCCCAGGAGTCCAGTCCAGGAAGCGATGGAGCCAGAATCCCACCCAGGGGTCAGGGCTCCGCCAACCCAAAGTTCCTGTCGCCCGGAGGGGAACTGCCCTCCCTGCTCGCCACTCTGCACCCCTCCCATGCACGGCTGTCGTGTCACCACACTGCGGTTGTCATTCCCTGACCCACCTTGTCCTGAGGCTACCCCTCCTGGGCTGGAGAACCGAGGAAGGGGACAGTGTGCGTGTGAGTGTGTGTCGGCAGGGGTCGGGGGAGTGCAAAAGCCCAAGGTAGGGGGGGACGCACGGAAGCTTACAAAGTGCCTTCACACACTTGGGTTGTCCCTCTCCCCTCTGTCCACCTCTCTCATCTGCTCCCTGGGGTGCTGTGCCTCCAGGACACCGCCCCCTTCGTGCACACGTCAGATTTAAGGTCACCTCCACCGAGGCTGCACTCGCCACCTTCTCCTTTCCAGCTGGGAGCACCCTACTTGAATTCCCTTCACACTTCGTACTGTCGGATATTCTCCTTTCCTAAAATGTAAGTTCCACGTGATCGGAAACGTGGTCCTAATCCTCGAGCCAGTAGGAACCTGTTAAATGAACTATTAAATTAGCTATTCTCAAATCCTTGGTGAAAACACAGGGAAGCCCTCACATCTTGCAAAGAAGAGCAGAGACACTGAGGGCTTTAAAATAGCTAAAATTCCAGCGCACACTGAGAGTCCTTTCACGATGCGGCGAGACTACACGGCGAACAGTTTGATTTTTCCTACAGTCAGATCTGCGGCCCGTCTGGATGGAGCCAGAAATCCCAAACTTTCTTATAAAGATCTCAGCAACAGAGAAAGGCTGCCCGGGGCCTGAATCGGGCCCCCGGCCGACAGCCGTGTTCACTGGCAGCCCAGCGGCCGGAGGCTTCGCCACTTCTCCTGCAGCCCTGGCAGCTCCCTTGTTCCTCACTCTGGGAGGGGCTTCCCGAGCGTGAGAAACACGCATTTGGTAAAACGACCTCCCAGCCCAACTCCAGCATGACTGGGGTGGTAACATGAGTACAGAAACCCTTGTAACGTGGAGGATTACGGCTCCCCGTAAATATTTATGGGGGAGCAGGGTTTCCCAGGCGTCACACACAGGACATCTGCCACCGAAGCCGAAACACAGACCGGATGCTTCAGCGCGTAGCCTCAGATAGCGTGTTGACTGTTTACGAAGGAAAGTCCCATTTTTAAAGTGAAGCGCGGGTCGAGGGGCTTATCTCCTTCTAAATTCCTCACCTACCAAAACCGCCAGGCTCGAAGTTCTCAGAAGCAGCTCCCTGCCCCAAATCCTGGTCCTCTGCTGTCTCCCACCAGGAGACGACCCCCGTGTCCCCTCCTGTCCTGGGGGAGGGTGCAGGCCGGGGAGCCGGGCCCGCCCACCCCTGGCTCCTCCTTGGCCGGCAGCCCGGGCGGGCGTGTGCCCGGCTGCCAGTTTTCCCACTTGCCACGGAATCCCCTGCAAGCAGCCCAGTCTCACCTCCTGTTGTTTGGGGTTGTTGTTTCCACAGCGCACCCGTGCATATGGCACGTGGAAGCAATTAAAGCAGAGCTGCAGAGTGGCTAGTCCCCGAGGGCTGCGATCTGCCAGGCTCCCTGCCCAGGGAGGCGCCCACTCTCCAGAGTCAGTCTGTGTTGTTGCTTTTTAACATCAGCCGACAAAAAGCAGAAGCGCTTCTGTGCAAAGACGAGGCAGAAGCTTTGCAGCTGCTACTGGCAGAGCCCACATCCGCCATCTCTCGTCTGGGAACTGCTGCGGACCGTGGACTGCCCCGTCGGGTGGGTGTGTCTTTACTGCCGCCAGAGCCACACGCGGCAGGACGTCCGCGATGGCTTCTCCAGCCCTGTTTGTCACTGGAGGCGGCCACGCAACGTGGCACGGGGACTCCACATGTGCTCTCTTGGCAACTGACCTGCCACTGCTGCCACCTCCATTGCCACCATCAAGCCACGTGTACAGGCCTGGCTGGTAAGTGGGCTCTGGGGCCAGAAGCTAACAACTTCTGCCCTCCTTCTCCCCCAAACGGTGGCATCACGCAAAACACAGTTAGAACGGAGGGTCCCTACTTTTCTTACCCTTAGCCCTAATGAGAAAAGAACTGAACTTCATTAACTCGAATCTGTGGAACAGGAGGAACAGGGTTTACACCTTGCACTTGTCGAAGTAAAACGGTCTTCGTGTTTACTGAAAGTCGGCTTGAGAAGCCCCTGAACGTAGTTAATTAATATGTGAAACTTTAAATTAGACACACTTGTGCAGAAGGGGTGCCACAACAGAAAGGAGTAGAGTCTATTTAACCGAAAGGGGCAGCAATGAATTCTCTCCAAGGTTTGAAGGCATATTCTTCAGGCTTATGGGGGTGGGGGGACCGTGAAATGTGAGTAAGTTATAGCAGCAAAGAACAGATGCACAGAGAACACGGCCAAACTCAGATTTTAGCGATGCGTATCGCCTCTTTCTGACGCCACAGGATGGAGGGAAGAGAGCAGTGGATGAAATTCCGATAGCGATTTAGGCTGATTGAACGTTAGCCTAATTCACTTTAACGTTCAGACTTGTCAAGTAATTTGCTCTGAACTCCCAAATAATACATATAAAAGTGAAGTAAATGGCATGAGGCCGGCCAGAGGCTGAGGGGGGGGTGGTATTTACACCCAGAGCGGGCCTCTGCTGTTTCTACTTCAGACACCAGCCTTCACGGCCGGGGAGAGCTGGACCAATGGTCCTGGGACAACACGTGTGTGTTTCACCCCCAACCTGGCAGCCACTGGGCTGTGTGCGTGTGTGTGAGAGAGAGAGAGAGAGAGAGACACCCTTGGCTGGACGAGTCAGAAGACCACGAAGTTCCCTCCTATCTCTGATTCACCAGAAAGATGAAAGCTGCTGGCAGGCAGGGAGCAGGTGTCTTGCTGGGCTGTGTGACGAGCTCAGTGTTCATTTCTGCAAGCTCAAAAGGAACGAGCGCTGTTATGAATTCCCAGGTATACTGTCAGCCTCAGCTGGGCTGGGTGGGAGCCCCTGGGTTCCGTCCCCTGTGGTCTGTGCTCACTTGAAAAGATGATCTGTGGCATCGATGAGAGAACAGCACAGGCAGGAGCACTCAGCTGTGCACTTTGATTTAAGGAAACAAGCTGGTCTCTAGGACACTAGACAGTCGCTTTGTTTTAAATATGCCCACAGATTTCAGTGTCACTTGAATATCTGGAGAATTATGGGTATTCATAGCATTAGTGGACCTAGGGTTCAAGGGTTGCACAGAAAAAAAAAATCCCAAACACCTGAATGAGAATATTTTCCATGTCTTTCTCCAATGAAAATCAAGCTCTATCATGTACCACTTGTAGCAGCGTTTCCCAAATTTCAGGCCTTCCCATCCCACCTTCACTGCTGTGGCCACATCCTCAGATCACCTGTCCTGCTATCAACTATAACTTGCTTATGTTTCTCTAAACCAAATTAATTTTAGCTTAAATAAATTTATTTAAAATGAGACTGGATATCACTACTATAAAATTATTCTTAAGTATCTTAGGAGTACTCCATTTTTAACATGCACGCTTGCATTAACGAAGTCTAAAATTAATCAGAATCTTTACTCTTCTCTAGACCGAGCCAGGATCTGAGATTGCTTCCCCTGCAATGAGGTGTCGTGTTACACGTTACTGTCACCCAGAATTTGTTTTCATCTTGTTTTTAAACCCGCCAATAAGCCCTTCTTATTATTACATGTTGTGAAGTCAATGTGGTTTATTGAGGTTTATTCATGTTTAACTTTTTAAAGAAATTTCGCTGATGCCTCTTGCACGTCATTCTTCCTCCTGGATTTTCCTTATTTCCTTAGTAGTTCTTTCAGCCAGGGTCTGTTTGAATGTGTCTGTATGTCGTTATTTCACCTTAAGATGGTTTAGCAAGGACTGAACAGTCCTGTGTTGAAGTCCATGTTCTACCAGCATTCTGAAGACATCATTCCATTGTATCTTTGACTCGACTTTGCAGTTGAGAAGTCTGCCGTCACCGTCACTTGTCTGCAGAGAGCCCGTGTTTCTTGCTGGCCCCGTTGCAGGATTGTCTCTCTGCCTGTGGTAACCTGTGATTTCTCACGCAGAGCACTTAGGCATGGATTTCCTTTCATGTCTCCTGCTTGGGACTTAGTCTTCTGAATCCAAGACGCTATTTCTTTAATCACTTCTGTGAAATCCCCAGGCATTACCTCTGCATGTGGTCTCTGCGCCACTTCCCTGCCCTTTCCTGGGACACCTGTCAGGTGGTGTTGGGTCCCCTTGGTGGCCTCCATCCTGTCACCTTTTCCCTATTATCCTATTATCAGCCTCCTAGTCCCCTGCCCTCCACCTACCCTCCCTGTCTCCACTTGGGCTCCATGCACAGAAATCACTGGGACCTCAGTTTTATTCCTAGTTCCCTTTATTCCTTTATTGCTTCCAGAACAACACCTCGCTCATCACAGAGTTGCAGTAAGCATTTGGCTATTTGACTTAGTTTTAAGAAACGTCAGGGGGACTTCCCTGGTGGCGCAGTGGTTGAGAATCTGCCTGCCAATGCAGGGGACACGGGTTCGAGCCCTGGTCCGGGAAGATCCCACATGCCGCGGAGCAACTAAGTCCGTGCGCCACAACTACTGAGCCTGCACTCTAGAGCCCACGAGCCACAACTACTGAAGCCCATGCGCCACAACTACTGAAGCCCATGTGCCACAACTACTGAAGCCCACGCGCCACAACTACTGAAGCCCGCGTGCCTAGAGCCCATGCTCCGCAACAAGAGAAGCCACCGCGATGAGAAGCCCGTGCACCGCAACGAAGAATAGCCCCCACTCGCCACAACTAGAGAAAGCACACACGCAGCAATGAAGACCCAACGTAGCCAAATAAATAAATAAAATTTTAAAAAGAAATCCACAACCAAGTAGATGTTTAAAAAAAAACAAAAGAAAGAAACATCAGGAACAAACACCCAGAATTCAACTTTTTTTTTTGTTTTTTTTTTGCGGTACGCGGGCCTCTCACTGCTGTGGCCTCTCCCGTTGCGGAGCACAGGCTCCGGACGCGCAGGCTCAGCGGCCATGGCTCACGGGCCCAGCCGCTCCGCGGCATGTGGGATCTTCCCGGACCGGGGCACGAACCTGTGTCCCCTGCATCGGCAGGCGGACTCCCAACCACTGCGCCACCAGGGAAGCCCCAGAATTCAACTTTTTAAAAACGTTTCCCCCGAGAACCTCATAAAACAAACAGGGTCACGTCTATAGACTCTCTCATAGGCGTCCTGTATTCTCCTTTAGCAGTCAGCCTGATCTCGTTCAGGCCTGGCCTCATCTATTTTTGGCCCCATGCATATGAGCCAGCACTTATTCTGATAAGTGTACTGACGCTTCCACACTTTGATAGACAAGTCATCACCCCAGCTCCCTGGTGGCCACCAGTGTCCACCGCCCTCCTGCAGGAAGGCGGACCTCGCCACCCTCGGGCAATCAGTTCTCCAGGATGACTCTCTCCAGAGAGAAGAAACTTCAAGTGCAGCGTGTGAACGCCCTTCCTAAACCCCAAGCTCCCCTCTAAGCAGAAGGGCAGGTGGAGGGGACATGGGGCGGCCACGGCTTCCAGCTGCCTCACCAGCCTGTAGGGCCCTCCTGCACATCCTGGTCTGCGGCCTGGAGGGAAGCTTCTGTCCCGGAGCCTGGGAACACACCCAAAGCTGGAAGGCGGCTCCCTACACAGCACTCCCAAGGAAGTCTCCACCTACCACTGGGTTTGCATTTCCATGAATCTGGATACCTCTCATATCCAGATGGTCTAATTAGGCAACACACTGGCTTTCAAAGCACTGGGGGCATCAGCTCCAATGCCCCTGGCCCTTCGTCCTGAAGATCCCAGCCCGAGCAGAGGACAGCCAGCGGAGAGCGGGTCAAGGGCTGAGGAGCAAGCCTCAGTTTGCAGACGGAAGCCAGTCAGTGCCCTGGGCTTCGTTCTCCAAATGCAGCAACCCCAGAGTGCGCCCGGGGTAATGCTGAGGGCGGGGCGGCCAGAGGATGGGGAGAGAGTCCTTGTGGCTGGCTGGCTGCCAGAGAGAAGCCCGAACACCTGGGCACCAGATGTGCCTCATGCGTGAGGCCTGCCGTTGACCGGTGGGCTGCACATTCCACCCAGGGCTGCTCTGCTTGGCTGGGGCACAGAAGACAGGCGTCCGCAGCCAGCGCCTTCCTGCCGTCCCCCTTCTCTCCCACCTGCAGGCCACGGCTCCCGTGCTGCCTGTTGGCTGTGGCCGGACATCAGCCTGGGATGTCCAACACCAGACCTAGGCGCTTGTTCACCTGGTTCACACCTTGCTGTCTCTGTGAACATTCGCTGGAGGGGCTCGCCGCTGCTGGGTACACTGGTGGTCCACGCCGCAGCCACAGAGAGGTAAGTGAAGAAGCCACCGGCTGGCCACGCTGCCCTAACCAACAGCCACTTCTGGAAAGTCAGGGCTGCCGTGGCAGTGCCCACACCGTCGGAGTTCCCCAGGCCAGGATGACATGGAAAGTGAAAGCCACCTTGCATCTGCTCTGCTTCACGGAGCACCTGCCTCTCTCCGACGGGGGAACTCGCAGGGAGGGTCCTCCTTCCTTCCTTTGGGGGTCTGTGCCTGACCGTCTCCCTCTCAGGGTAACAGGTCTGGAGGACAGGCATGTCTGACTCTTCCACCCTTGCCAGCTCTGGGCATGTCACCTAATCGCTATCTGTGAAAATAAGGGACGGCCAAACCCATCTTTCCAGGGTACGGAGCGGAATGGAAGCAGGGCCCAGCGCAGAGCCGGATGCAGCGAGGGGCTCAGCACAGGCTGGCGCGCCCCCCTCGCCTGTCCCCTTGGCCGGGTACTGCTGCTTGGAGTGTTGGAAGATTTTAACATATTTCATTTTTAAATGAAGCAAGGGACTTCCCTGGTGGCGCAGTGGTTGAGAATCCGCCTGCCGACGCAGGGGACCCGAGTTCGAGCCCTGGTCCGGGACGATCCCACATGCCGTGGAGCAACTAAGCCTGTGCACCACAACTACTGAAGCCCGCGCCTAGAGCCCATGCTCCGAAACAAGAGAAGCCACCACAATGAGAAGGCCACGCACTGCAGTGAAGAGTGGCCCCCGCTCATCACAACTAGAGGGAGCCCGCGCACAGCAGCGGAGACCCAACGCAGCCACAAATAAATAAAAATAAATTTATTAAAAAAATAAAAAATAAAATGAAGCAAGTTTAGGGGGAAGAAATGGATGTGGCTGACAGTGGTATCCGTTCTCTTCCAGAAAACACCGGAGGGGCCTGACGCTCATCCTGAGACCCACGCACGGGTATCTCAGGAAATACGGAGCCACACGAAGAGCCGCAGAGGACTCTCCCGTCTCCGTCCCCCGCAGCCTTCAGGGGAGCCGTCCCCGCCAGGGCAGCTGACTCTCGTCACCATCACCACCCCGTGTGTCACTCTACAGCTGCCTAACGGGGAGGGGGAGGAGGGAAATTCACTAGCAAGAGCAGGAGAGTAGAAAACGCATAGAGTGATCGCGTGATCCGGCGGCTCCACTAGCAGGTCTGCAGCCGGAAGAGCTGAAAACAAGGCCTCAAACACACACACATTCACACGCGTTCACAGCAGCGCCAAGCACGACGGTCAAAAGGTGGAAACAAGTGTCCACGACAGGTGATGGCTAAACAGGCATGCTGTGCACACCGGACAATGACCTGCCCGTAAAAAGGAGCGAAGCCCTGGCACAGGCTGCAACCTGGATGAACGCGGAAAACACGACGCTCAGTGAAAGAAGCCAGAAACCCAAGGCCCCGCGGTGTATGATTCCATTTACGTGAACCTTCCAGAGTAGGCAACTCCACAGAGACAAAGATTCGTGGAGGCCAGGGGCTGAGAGAGGCGGAATCAGAAAGTGACCGCTAATGGATCCGGGCTTTCCTTGGGGATGAGGAGAGACCTTCGAGTAGAGGCGGTGGTTGCACAGTATTGGGACTGTACTAATGATGTCCACTTTATACGGTGAATTTCATATTATGTGAATTTCACCCAAAAAAAACTTCATAGAAGTGTGCACCCACTCCAAAAACAAAACAAAACACACCCCCCACCCCCGCCACTAAACTAAAAGAGTAAATCTGTACGCGTCTCTCTGTGAGAATCAACACGGACAGAACGAAGCAGAGCTCGGCCTGAACCGCCCCCAGGTGACGACATCCGCTCTGCAGACTCCCCGGCGACCGTAACCTTCTTCCTCATCTAAACCAGTGAGACCTCTCGCGCCGAGCTGCTCTTTCTCTGACTTGGCCTGTTTCACGTTTGAAATGACTTGGGATCAGCTCTAATATTTTTTGCTTTAGAAAAGTAGTAAAAATTAATTAATCTACAACTGTACCGATAGCAAAAGTTAATAGAATTTTTAATAAAAATACCACCTCAATAAGCTTCCCTATTGTTCTAATAAATGCAATAGTAGTTTAAAATTATAGATAAAAAAATTAATAAAACAGCAGTGGCTCGGGACCACAAAGCTCAAACAACGGGACGCAGCCTGCGCTCAGCTCCTGACGACGGAGCAGAGAGGGGTGCCCTCAGAGCGCACCTCTCGTTTCACACTGTGCATTGGAAATGTTCTCAAACACTTAACGAATGCTCCTTGTTTGCTGGCTTATTTCTAATTATGAAGACATTTTAATCCAATGCCAAAGAGGCTTGGAGACAATTTTAAGAGCCAAGTGTCCAAAATACAGTGATATATGCACAGAGAAACTAGGTAGGGGGAGGTTTTTGGGAAAACCCAGACACTCGGCTGTGAGCACAGGGAAAGCAGAGGCCCGAGTCTCTGGGTGGTTTCCTAGTAGTAAATGTTGTTTGTCAGATTGGTTTTTCTTTCCAATACTGTGACAGGAGCTTAAGGATGGAGGACACCACTGACCTCAGGGGAAACAAAAACAGGCTTCATTTTCCAGGACCGGAAGACCGCCGTGTCTCTCCCGGGGGCCTCTCCCAGGGCCTCACATCAGCCTGGTCCTCAAGGTGGGTAGGGAGACTGCAGGCGTGATGGGGGTTCACCCGAAAGGCAGCTTCTTGGGGAAATCCTTTTAAAGAAGTGTGTGTCATGGCCCAGGGGTTCCAGTAACATCCACCAGTTCAGAACATCTCCGCTGGCCAGGCCTCCGGGGGAAAATCAAATGGCAATGTTTGGGGTCAGGTAGAAATTTTTTTTTTTTTTTTTTTTTGCCGTACGCGGGCCTCTCACTGCTGTGGCCCCTCCCGTTGCGGAGCACAGGCTCCGGACGCGCAGGCTCAGCGGCCATGGCTCACGGGCCCAGCCGCTCCGCGGCACGTGGGATCCTCCCGGACCGGGGCACGAACCCGTGTCCCCTGCATCGGCAGGCGGACTCTCAACCACTGCGCCACCAGGGAAGCCCTGGTAGAAAATTTTAAAAGGTGATGGAAGCATGGAAACGAAAGTCATAGGGAAAAGGAAAGCCTTTTTTTAGGTGCTTTCTTTTTCTTTTTTTTTGACAGTGCTGCAGAGCACGCAGGATCTTAGTTCCCCGACCAGGCATCCAACCCGTGCCCCCTGCAGTGGAAGCTCAGAGTTCCAACCACTGGACCGCCAGGGAAGTCCTTTTAGTTGGTTGTAACTGAGTCAGCTTTCTTCGCTACATGCCAGAGCCGGAATATGAACGAATCTGAACGTTGCCACAGAGCGGTGCTCGCTGTGCTGGGCACACAGGGGAGCGACGTTGCCACAGAGCGGTGCTCGCTGTGCTGGGCACACAGGGGAGCGACGTTGCCACAGAGCGGTGCTCGCTGTGCTGGGCACACACGGGAGGGCTAGACAAAGTGTGACCTGCAAGGCCCACGAGGGGCTAGAGGCAGTAAACTGAGGCCTCCAGAGGGAGTGGTCCCCGGCCCTCCCCGCCCGCCTGCACCCGTGGCCACAGGAGGGCGAGCAGGGCTGTCCTCCGCCATCCCCAGGCGCTGGCACCTGCTTAAATGGGAGTTGTGGGTCCTTCCTGGGCCACCTTTACTGTCCCCTCAGAGTGGGGGAGAAGAAAAAGAAAGGCTGCTTTAGAAATAAGCACCTTAGGGCCTCCCTGGTGGCGCAGTGGTTGAGAGTCCGCCTGCCGATGCAGGGGACACGGGTTCGTGCCCCGGTCCGGGAGGATCCCACATGCCGCGGAGTGGCTGGGCCCGTGAGCCATGGCCGCTGAGCCTGCGCGTCCGGAGCCCGTGCTCCGCAACGGGAGAGGCCACAGCAGTGAGAGGCCCGTGTACCGCAAAACAAACAAACAAACAAAAAACCCAGAAATAAGCGCGTTAGGAGGAAAGGCACGGAGGAAGGCACAGAAATGCCTCAGCAGACTTTCCCTCAGGACGCGGACCCTCCAGGGAGGCTGCACCTGCATGAGCTCTGAGACCCTGCTCCTGGGGGACAGCCCTCCTGGGGGAAAACTTGAGAAATCTTTTAAAAATTATGGAAAATTTTAACCGTGAACAAAAGTGGAGAGACTTAATAGCATGGATTCCCCAAGTACCCATCACCAGCGTGTTCCTCTCTCCCCTGTACTCTTTTTTTCTTTATTGTAGTAAAACGTACACAGCATAAAATTTACCATTTTAATCATTTTAAAGTGTGCAGTTCAGGGGCATCAAGTACATTCACACTGTCGTGCCGCCATCACCACCATCATCTCCAGAACTCTTTCATCTTCCCGAACTGAGGCTCTGCCCCCGTTACACACTGAGTCCCCCTTCCCCGGCCTCTGGCCCCCACCCCCTACTTCCTGTCTCTGTGAACCTGACTCCCCCAGGGACCTCGTAGAAGTGGGATCACACAGTGTCTGTCCTTCTGCATCTGGCTTATTTCACTGAGCATCATGTCCTCAAGAATCATCAACCCCTCCACTGTTTTCAGACTCAAGAAATCTTGAATCCCCAGAGAAACCCAATACTCAGCCCAAGCTGCAACCGCCTTCACTGTCCTTTAGAACAATAACAACACTTTTCCCAACCCGCTCCCGATTTAGACTCACTTGGACCTCACAGCCAGCTCACCCTGCGGCGGAGCTGGGCACGTGGGGCTCAGAGAGGAGGGGAGGCTGTTCCAGCGTCGCTCAGACGGTAGACGGGACGCCGAGGGCTCCTGCGCAGCCTCCGTCCCTGGGACCCTTGTTGCCTCACACAGGAAGATGCAGAATCAGTCGTTCGGTCATCTGGTCCAGGACTTTCCAAAACGGAGGACAGCAAGCTCCTGGTGGCCTGCGAGATGACCATGGGGGCACACAAACAAGCACTTTTTAGTTGAATAACCATCACTTATCTCAAAACACGGACGACAGAAAGCAACAGGCACATTGAACTTAGGATGTCATAGATTTGGTTGAGGATGGGACTGAGTCAAAGGGCGATTCTGGGGAATCCCTTGGCCGTCCCGTGGTTAGGATTCAGCACTCTCACTGCCGTGGGCTGGGGTTCAATCCCTGGTCAGGGAACTGAGATCCCACAGGCCTCGCCGTGCAGCCAAAAAAAAAGGGAAGCTGCTCTTCAAACAAATCTAATATGTGAAACAGATCAAAATAAAAAAAGGAAAACACACACACACACACAAAAGGCTATTCTGTTTCAAGTAGATTTAAAGAGAAATAGAAAGTATATCATGGTATGTGGATAGGAGGATACGGCAAGACCTGAACACCTGAAATTTGGGAGACACTGAGTCCAGAGGGCTTTCTTCTCTTGGGGGGGAAAGACAAGCCACCTCGACATCCAGGGACAGCACCCCCAGGAGCCCCTGTGCTGTCCTGTTGGGCGTCAACTGCTTCTCAGAGCAGCAGCGCCAAAGTCACCCTCTGGGAAGACATGAGGGGAAACACGTCATCGCGCCTAAGGCAAAAACGGTACCACGGTGCAAGGCACAGCGGACTAGACCTCTCCTGGCTGAAACGACCCATCCAGCGGCTCCTGGGTCTGCAGATGCACTGAGCTTCTCTAAGACACCCGGTTACAGAATGAGCCCTGCTTCCTGACGGCCCCCAGCCCGAAGCCAGGCAGCCCCCGCGCCTGCCCCAGCCCCTCCGAGGCCCGCAGCCCACCTGGCTCCCCAGCTTTCTGCCCCCCGAGTCGCAGGCGTGCCCTCTCCCCCGGCCACGAGCACTGAGCCACCCCTGCGCACCTGGGTCCTGGTGGCCTCGGCTGGCGAGCAGGGCAGCTGTGCCAGGTCACAGCCTGGAGCCAGGCCTGGGGCCGAGGGCTCAGGTCGCGCCCCACGCGCCGGGCCTTGGTCACGGGCGTCCCGGCGCCTCGGTCGGCGGCCCCGCCCCTTCCGGTTGGCACCCGCTGGACTTCCGGTCTCTTCTCTGTGTCGGGTCAGTTCTGGGTGTTGAATCTGGGCGTTGAGTCTCCTCTGTTTTGAGGTCTGTCGTTCGTCACCCATCACACAAAGCCTCCCTGGCCACAAGGTCATTCTCAGTGACTTCGGGGGGAAACTGGGCAAATGACCGTGAAACACCCCTGCAGCTCGGGGGCGGCTGGAGCCCTCCCCGCAGCCACCGTCCTGCCCGCGCTTTGATTCCATCGCGTTGATGAAAGCAAAGGAGGGCACTTCAGTGATGAAGGCCACCTTGAGAGCGGACACAGTTCAGCCGCCGTGTGGAACACACTGGGCCCCTGACCCCTGGACCCTTGGGCCCATCGGACTGGCCAGAGAAGGGGGGTGGCTGGTTCCCGCAGCCCCGCAGCTCGCACTCGTCCTCCTCCTTGTAGGTCCAGGAATCAGATAGGTCCTATATCCTCGAATCAGACCAGTCAGGGTAGATGGACCACGGCCTGGCCTCCTGTCTCCAGAGCGGCCTGCTCGGAGCAGGGGAGCGTGTGACAGTCATGCCCGAGCCAGGGACGGTAACGAGGGGTCTGGGAGTGAGCCCGGGGAGGGGTCCCTGCAGCCCCACCGGCTTTAGGGACCGAAGTCCTCTCCCGGGGTCTCCCAGGCTCTCTCCTCGCTTGCCGCTGCTTGTGTCTCTGGAAGGACAGCTTTCTTGCAATGAGGACAGCCGCAGAGAGCAATCTCCCGCGCTCCCGAGGGGGCCTGGGGACACCCCCGGTGGCCAGGTGGGAAGGCAGGACTAGGAAGCCCACGGTGACTTAAGTTTAAACTTGGGCGTCTCTCTGCCATCTCAGCTGCCATCCGCGAGGATACGCGTGAGTCCCGGCTTGTGCCAGTGACTCTGGCGGGTGTGTGGTTCCTTCTTGTGAACCTGCCGCCTCTCCCCGGATTTCTACTCTAGCAGCTCCGAACTCACGGTTTCTGTAGCCTTTAACTGTAGTTAATTCCGACTGTCAGCTGTTCTCGTTTTTTCTCCTGGTGGGTGGAGTAAAGCTGACATCTGACTCTATAGCTAAGTCAAAGGCAGCAGGAACATAATTCCTTTAACTCTGCCTTTGTTTATGAATTTCTTCAGAGCCATTTAGACTTCCCCCTGTCACCCGCCGCGGCTGCCATAAATCACTGGGCAGGAACGAGCTCAGACGGGGGCGGGGGTGGGGGGGGCGGGGGGGCCCTGAGTCGTCAGGAGCAGGTGGGAGGAGGGAGGGGGCCACCTGCATCTGCGCTCTTGTGTGGAACTTCCGTTCTGTCACCTCCAACGCCTGCCTCAGTTTCTCTTGTACAGAGTAGCTGGACGGGCTCTGCTGAGAACTAATTCACAAATGTCCATTAAACGTTCGTAGGGCGAGTGCTCTGCAGCTACTAAGTGGTACTAATTACAGCCTCAAATGAGGAGCCATCGTGTCGTCGATCCGATACATGAGAATGTTGTGCTACGTCTTTTCACGATGCCTTTATTTAACAAGAGCTGATCTTGGCAATTTGGTTTATTTTCTCAGCCCTTTTAATTTCAGACTCGGGGGTTATTAGCAGATAACTGCTCATTTCTGCTGTAGATCAAGAAAATGCTCATTAGAAATCCGATGCTGTGATTGCTAGGAGTTTAGGCTTGTAAAGAATGGGATGATGGCAAGATTTGGTGCTAAAAATGGGCTAAATTCAAAAATAAGTTTCTGCTTAGGGAAAACAGAACGGCAGTTTCTGAACTGAATAACCTCTTAAGTGCATTAAAATCGAAATCATAGTTGACAAAGCACCATGGCCGTTGAATGTCACATTGACCTCAAGGCTGGGGAGGAAGGAGGTAGGGACGGCTGTGAGGACCCTCCCCGAGGCCACTCTGGGTGCCCAACCAGCCCCAGTGTTAGCATCTCACTGGCCCGAGGGAAAGGTGTGGTCTCCACCACTGGAGCCACCTGGCACTCACAGAAGCAGACAGAAAACAGAGGGGGCCAGAGGTGATTTTAAGAACATATCTATAACTCACAGACGTAGAGAACACACTTGTGGTTACCAAAGGAGAGGGCGTGGGGGAGGAAAGAATTGGGAGTTTGGGGTCAGCAGATGCAAACTAGTATATATAGGATGGATAAACACAAGGTCCTACTGTAGAGCACAGGGAACTATACTCAATAACCTGCGATAAACCATAATGGAAAAGAATATATATATATACATGGGTGTGCAACTGAATCCCTTTGCTGTACAGCAGAAACGAACACAACATTGTAAATCAACTGTACTTCAACATAATTTTTAAAAAGAACGTATCTGTAAACTGAAAAAAAAAAAAGCTGATGTTTAAAACAGATGTCCTGGGTGGGGACAAGTGCCTTGTTGCTCCACAGAGAGAGTTTTCAGGCCTGACCCTCACATTCCTCATTTATACACTCCTTCCCAGACTGGTAGAATTTCTTTTTTGCAAAATTATCCTTGTCTAATCCATAGAGACGGAAAGTGGATTAGTGGTTGCCAGGGGCTGGGGGGGGAGGGGCGGAGGAAGGGGAGTGATTGCTAACGGGTGCGGGTTTCTTTCGGGGGTGATGACTGGTGTTCTGGAATCAGTGGCAATGGCCGCTTGGCTCTGTGAATGCACTAAAAATAGGGCACTGCACACTCCAAAGGGTGCATTTGCTGGTGTGGCAGTGACATCTCAATAAGGCCGCTGTTTAAGTTGCCCTTGCCTCTCGATGCTGGCCTAGCGCCAGCTCCTGGGCCTCGAGTCCCTGTGGCCACAGTGGCAAACGCCCGGGAGGTGGCTCTGCCAGTCCTGCGGGCCACACCGAACTCTGTCCGCGCCAGCCTTTGCTTTTGCCTAAACATTTACACAAATCGTCGCGTGCGAAGCCCTTCAGGACCCACCTTGGGTCAGTATTCCAAGCTGCACCTGAAGCAGAGAGAGGGCCTGGGCTTCCGCCACGTTGTAAAGCTGACATGGAAAATCCCTGTAGGAGCAAAACTGGAGCGCGGCTTGGGCTCCAGGCAAAGGAGCGGAAGGAGACAAGGAGGTCCCTTCCTTCTGGACTCTTGACAACCACCAGACCCTCTGAAAGGAGTCGTGCTTTCCCCGTCACTAGGTCAGCAGCAGAAAAGAGCAGAGCTGCCCAGAATCAGGCCTTTGGTTCACGAGCACCAGGGCTGGGGCGTGGACAGGGAGAGGCCAGTTCCTGCCAGAGGTGTCATGGCAACCTAGGGCGATCTTCCCGTGCCCTTTCTTGTTTCTCTTGCAGTCTCTTTATTTTAAACGTTAAATGAATTTTAAAAACAAGAAGGTAGTCTAGGCAGACTTAGAAACTGGAACCCCTTTCACCTAGCCTCGACATGTGACGTCTCCAGGGGAGACATTCGGTGGCTTGCAGACGGCCTTGCAAAGGGCCACTGCTGAGCTCCCTGAGCAGCATTTGTGGGATAGCACATGAAAGCAGGCAGGTTCCAGGTGAAAAAAGCAGGGGTCTCCAGGAGCCTGATGCCAAGACCAGACTGTTTATCAGCGTCCTCGCGCATCTCAGCACCGCCTGGGCCCACCCACCTCCTGGGGTCGCCCCAATGCTCACTGTAGACTGTTTATCAGCGTCCTCGCGCATCTCAGCACCGCCTGGGCCCACCCACTTCCTGGGGTCGCCCCAATACTCACTGCAGAGAAGGGCGACCTTCTGGATGCCCCTGGGCCATGATCCCCCTCCCTCCTGCCTCGCTGGTCAGAATAAGGAACCCTGGGCCAGACAGAGTGCTTCCAGAAGAGCCAAGAGGGACCACAGCTGCAGAGACACCAGTGGCACATGCCAGCGCCCTCCCAGGAGCTGCCAGTAGGTTCCAGCTAACGCCCCTCATCTCTAGGGCGTAGCGAGCGAGTGGAAACCTCGGCAGCGTTTCCGGGTGCGGCCCCCCTGAAGGCCAGGTGGGAGGGAGTGAGCATTACGCGCGGCCTCAGGCCCCCGGGCCGGCTCCTGGCTGTGCGGGGAAGGCCAAGGTAGTGGCGGGTGCTGCAGCTGCACCCCCGGAGGAGCCCAAGTGCCCCTGCCCGCTCTGGGGGGCCTGCTCTCCTTCCCGGGGCAGCACGGGGAATCCGGACAACCCGCCACCCCGCTTAGCCACAGTTCTTGGTCTTTGTTTACCAGGCCACAAGGCAGGCCTGCCTCTCTCCCCAGCCGTTCTCTCTGCCAGCTTCACGTCCAGCGAGGGACAAAGGGGCCTGCGGCGGATTAGCTGCCCGGCGGGCGGGCGGGCGCGCGGTTCCCGCGGCGGCAGCTGCTCGCCGGCCCTGCCAAGGCGGGCGTCCTGGTCCGTGTCCCCATGGCCGTCCCCGTTTACTGAGGGCGGAGCTCGGCCCCGGCAGGACGCCTCCTCTGTTTATCTGCAAGGCCAGCCCCATCCCCGTCCCGTCGGGCAGGCCGGGCCAGGCTGCGGGCCGTGGGGTCAGCGGCGGACAATGCGGAGACGCGCGCGCGTCCGCCCGACTCCGGCCCTTTGTTGCCGGAGCCTCGTGCCGATGGGTTAATGGGGCAGAAGCGATCGGTGAAGGGCGACAGAAGTGGGCTTTGAAAGAGGGTGTCAGCGCAGGGCAGCGAGACAAAGGCCAAAACACACAAGGGCGGAGAGGGACAGATGGGGACGGGCGGCGGGAACAATTAGGCGGCGAGCGCGGGGTGGGCGCGGCTCCATCATTCTGCGGTTAACCAGGCCCGGCCGGCGCCGCCCCTGCGCCCGGGGAGGACGGAGGGATGGAGGGACGGAGGGCGGGAGGAATCCCCTCCCCATAAGCAGCCGCAGAGCAGGTCCTGGGCGGCCGGCCGGCCACCCTCAGTTTCCAGCAGGACGGCCTGGGAACGCTTCGCGGGGACAGCGCAGCTCCGGGGCCGCCGCACTATCAGCGTCCCCGGCCCGCCTCGCAGAACCAGCGCGAGGACCGGTCCGCGGGTGCGAGCCGGGCCCGCCAGGCGGCGCTGCTTCCCGCCCGGCCGCGGCCGGCTCGGCAACCCGATGCTGTTTAATTAACGTGCAAATTGAGTAGATTAAACGACTCTAAATAATTAGCCACAGATCCTATAAACAGGATAACATATTTAATTAAGCAGCGATATAGATTTTGGAAACTGTTAATGTATTTTTAGAATGACTGCTTAGATCTTTCACTTTTCCCCCCCGAACTTCAAACATGTAACTACAGCCCTTGGTATGTGGATAAATATCTGGAAACAAGATTACGCCTGTTAACTTCAACTAATAGAAATGTTGCCTTAACAGGGACTTGCTCCGACCTGGCGCCGACACCGCTTGGGGGCCGGTTCTGTTTAACCTGGTGGCGAGGGGGGTGCGTGTGTGCACACGCACGTGCCCGCCACCCTCGACAGAGGGGTAGGATGATGCGGGATGAGGGGGACGGAAGGAGGTAAGTGAAAAGTACGATCCAATTTCATTATATCAATCACATTTAATTGGCAATTTGTACAAGCAGCGACCGGGCTGGCTTTAGGTAAAACTATTAGGCGACAGGCGGGTGTGCTACTAAAATTCTTGGTTAGTTAATTAGTGTCTGAACTGCGGAGGGAAAGGACCCTCAGATTTACTCTCTACAAAGAGAGAGCAGCCCAGACAATTCATTAGGCAGGCGGCTTGTAAATTAGAGCTAAGTTAACCTGATTTCCCTTAATTAAAACATCTTTTCTCGTTTACGATGTGGATATAAGTAGATCTCCAGGGTTTTGAATTTTCTGCAACAGCAGATGGTCAGCTAGAAGCAGATAATAGTTAACGCTTTCTCTCTACCAGATCCGAACAACGTGAGCCGCTGGCCCATCTGAGGATTCAAAGGAGGGATAACAAAGCGTGTTAACCCTTCCCGGTCTCCCCACTCCGTGCCCGAGACTCCGAGGGAGGGGCTGCCCCTGGCCTGGCAGTCCCTGACCACAGGAGCCCTGGGCAGGAGAGGGGACAAGGGTGGCCGGGGCAGTGGTCACTGGGATGTCTCCTTAGGAGGGAAGAGTCCAGGGAGAGGGAGGGAGGGACACTGTCTGCCGTGCCACCTGCTGGGCAGGGTGCAGGGAGGTGGCCACCTCCAGACTTCCCTTCTGGACGGCCGGCCACTGCCTGGCCGTCCAGCCATCTGCCCAGCACAGCCCGAGTCCCCAAGCGTCCACCTCCTTCCAGCCTCAGGTCCTGGTCCTCGTGCCTGAGCCCCGTCCGGGCATGGACGGCCTGCCTGGGCCCAGCAGACCATTGGACTTTCCTATGTCGCTGGGGCTCGGCACGGCCCTGTTCTCCAGGGCCCTCCACTCGGTGTGGGGAGGAGACCCTGCAGCTGTGGGGGACTGTCAGTGTGGGCCCTCGACCTTCTGCTCACAGAGACTGCTCTCCTAAGGGAAGGGCTCCCGAGGCCCAGGGCCCAGGCCTGGACAGCCAGCTAGGCCTGGAGAACAGGGGCTGAGGGACCCTGGGAGCCAGCCTCCCTGAAAAAGTCCGGTGTAGTCTGAAAGGCCACCTGAGGCACAGAATGTCCCCCCACTAAGCCTTCAAGGGCGCCAGCACCAGAGACAAAGCTAGGTCCAGGCGGCACCCATGCCACAGCCTTCCGAGGGCTGCAACTAAAG
>NC_139158.1:753468-758468 GCF_964270905.1 Leucopleurus acutus
AAGGTTCAGAGAGTACAGCATTTCTGGTGAAAAATCCCCACAACACGCCGGCGAATGTTTTAAAGGGAAATCTATTAGTGATTTGCGGAGGGGCGGGAGCCGGCGGCAGGGGGAGGCGCGGGCTGGGTCCGGCGGGGATGGGGGTGGGGGCTCGCCGGGGGCCCCCGCCCGGGCCGCTCCCCGCGCCCCTCCCCCCGTCTTGTTGTGACAGTTCCTGATACTGTTTATTGAGGTGCATGTCAGGTATAATTAGCAATCGATATGGAAAACGTTTCCTTGCACCCAGCACGCCTCTGACGTCAGAGCCGATTAGCGCTTCTTATTGGTCCCAAATTCCCCGGGCCGCGGCTAATTATCGGGAGCTTGATGTTGATAAAGTAAAGCGCCGGAGTGCGGGCGAAGCATGTGTAGGGCTCCGGGTCCCTGTCTCCGCCGCCGCCGTCCGCGCCTCCCGCCGCTGGCCCGCCCCGGCCCCGGCCCGCGCCCCCGCGCCCCGCCGCCGGCCCCGCCGGCCCCCCGCGCGAGATGATGGACGGCCGCCTCCTGGAGCACCCGCATGCCCAGTTCGGGGGCTCACTGGGCGGCGTGGTGGGCTTCCCCTACCCGCTGGGCCACCACCACGTGTACGAGCTGGCCGGCCACCAGCTGCAGTCGGCCGCCGCCGCCGCCGCCGCCTCGGTACCCTTCTCCATCGACGGTCTGCTCAGCGGCTCGTGCGCCGCCGCCGCCGCCGCCTCGGTGGTCAACCCCACGCCGCTGCTGCCGGCCGCCTGCGGGGTCGGCGGCGATAGCCAGCCCTTCAAGCTGTCAGGTAGGCGCGGCGGGCGGGGAGGGGCGGCGGGGGGCAGGGGACCCCGTCGGGCGGAGGAGTGGGTCGCGGGCGGCCGCGGCGCCACGGCCTCCTCGCTCGCCGCTCTCCGCCCGGCTCAGGGCGCGCGCCGCCCTCTCCTCTCGGTGGCCCCTGGACAGAAGCGGGTGGCCGCGTTCCAGCCGGGCCCGGGGCTGAGCCGCGCGGCGTCCTGTGCGTGCCCGCAGACTCGGGGGACCCGGACAAGGAGAGCCCGGGCTGCAAGCGGCGGCGCACCCGCACCAACTTCACGGGCTGGCAGCTGGAGGAGCTGGAGAAGGCGTTCAACGAGAGCCACTATCCCGACGTGTTCATGCGCGAGGCGCTGGCGCTGCGCCTGGATCTGGTTGAGTCCCGAGTTCAGGTAAAGACCCGCCTGTGCGTCCCGCGAGCCAGCATCCCGCCTGGCGGCCTGCGCGGCCCGGCCCGCCTTTGTTCTCGGCTTCCAGGTGGGAGACCACAGCCTCCGTCAGAGCCCGCCGCGCGCACGCCCGCCGGAAGGTGGGGGGGGGTCCGGGGCTCGGCGCCCCGCGGAGAGGGAGGCGGGCATCCCGGAGGGAGCCGAGGCGGCTCGGGAGGGGCCGGAGAACGGCTGCTGCGTCCGAACCGGGGAGCTGTGTGGTGGGTCGGGGCGACGGCGAGAAACGAGGCGCTGGGGCGGGCGAAGCGGCCAGAAAGAGCCGGCCCGGCTCGGACTGGAGGAGAGACCGGGAGACGGCAGACCCCGCGACGCCGGGCCCCGGCTGGGGGCTCCGCACACCAGCCTGCAGCTAGCGCGTTTGTTTACTTTCGCCTCTAAAATATTCACATGAAAACACGTATTTATTCAGAGCTTTGCAGAACGGGGCAGCTGAGGGAGGGGAGGCGGACACAAACAATTAACACATTGTGGGGGGACAGGGTGTCTGAATCCTTAACACCATCGGTTATATCTTTATTTTTTCTCCCGTAATTTGATTTTATTCCGAGACTGCCGGCGGTATTCTTTTTGAAAATACAGTGTCAATTTGGTGGATTGAAAATTCAAGATGAATCGTGCATAATTAGATGTTTCCCTAAAGTACAGACATCTTTTTCTGGGTCGGTGTGGTGGTCAGCGGGCTGTGGGCCACAGCTGTGGGCGCCGGGCTTGGAGGCTAAGGCTGGGAAGGCACCTGCTTAGCGCCAGTAGCTTTGTCTAAAAGGTGCTCTCTCCTGTGTTTGCGCCTCCCCGCATGACCTCTTCTGTTTGTAAATCCTCTTATCCAATTTGTTCTAAGTGTCTTAAGTGAAGTCAAGACCTCTTCATTTCTCCTCTGATATGATAATGAGAAATTCTGGGTGACAAGGCAGCCTGGAATTTACACCAAAAAAGAAGTATTTAAAAAGGAAGAAAGAATGAAAGGGCAGAGACAGTCTTGGGGAGGTTACCACTTAACTCGCGCACCTTGGCACCAAAAAAGGGTGCCGGTGACCAGGCGGGCCTGCTATTGTGCCGGTCTCTACACAGCCGGAACAAAGAATTCGAATTATCGCGATCTTTTGAGAAGGGTCGTGTGCCTGGGGCTCAGCGGGATTTGACTGTGTGTGTGGTGCTGGAGCCAGGGTCTAGGGCTGCTGCCACCCTGGAGAACCGCGGGGCTCCCAGGAGGAGGCCTGCAGAGAGGCGGCAGGATGCAGGACGGGCCCTGGCCTCTTCTCCGCACGGCCTGGAAGCTGGCCTCTTGCTTCCCTGACTGCCGGACCCCTCCCTGGTCCAGGCCAAGCACAACTGGTTTGAGGAGGCTGTGTTGGTGCCCTGGCACGGAACCTTCCTTCAGAAAGCAGGCTTTCTGAATGGGGAGGGGAGGGAGGGGCTGCTGAAGCTCTCCCCCCCAAGTTCGGCTTCCCAGGCCCTTCTGGAGGAAAAAGCACCCAGATTTCCCTTCACGGGAGCCCCCAAAATCTGGGCTTTGACTCAGTCTCCAGAGAGCCGAAGACAGGTGTGCGGGGCAGCTGAGCCCAGCGCCACTGGTCCTCAGGCCAGACGTTCAGCGCCGGGCCAGGCGGGCTGCTTAGAACACAAGCTGTGAGAAGCCAGGAGGGGCGAAGAGGGGCCCCCTGCCCTCTGCCTCCCGACCAGGATCCCGACGCCCTCGGTCAGGGGCCAGACCGGCCCTGCCCAACGAAGGGGCAGCTCCCAGTTCCCCGAGGTGAGAAGCTGGAGCGGGAAGCCGGCCGAGAGGCCCCATCTACCTCCTTCTGGGTGGAAAAGATAACACTTCGGAACCTGCAGCTTGAGTGCCAAAATCCAGCTCAGGGTCGGCTGGGCCGCGTGGCTCGGCTCCCGCCCCCTGGCCGGAGCCGAGGTTGTGCAGGCTTCTCTGGGGGGAGTGGGGAGGCCCGAAGCCCCCCACGGCAAGCCCGCCGCCTGACCGTGCCTTCCTTTCCCCTATCCGGCTGCTCTAGGTCTGGTTCCAAAACCGCCGGGCCAAGTGGAGGAAGAAGGAGAACACGAAGAAGGGCCCTGGGCGGCCGGCGCACAACTCCCATCCCACCACGTGCAGTGGCGAGCCGATGGACCCGGAGGAGATCGCACGCAAGGAACTGGAGAAGATGGAGAAGAAGAAGCGCAAGCACGAGAAGAAGCTGCTCAAGAGCCAGAGCCGCCACTTGCACTCGCCCGGCGGCCTGTCCCTGCACAGCGCGCCCAGCTCCGACAGCGACAGCGGCGGCGGCGGCCTGTCCCCGGAGCCGCCCGAGCCGCCGCCGCCCGCCGCCGCGGCCAAGGGCCCCGGCGCGCACGCCGCCGGCGCCGCCGGTGCTGCGCCCGCGCCGCCCGGCGAGCCGCCCGCTCCCGGCACCTGCGATCCCGCCTTTTACACGAGCCAAAGAAGCGGCGCCGGCCCGCAGCCGCGGCTAGGCCGCCCCGCGGACAAGGACGCGACCCCGTGTGCGCCCGGGGCGGCGGCGGCGGCCGAGCGCGGCGCCGCGGGCCCGCCCAAGGCCAGCCCGTTCAGCGTGGAGAGCCTGCTGTCCGACTCGCCGCCGCGCCGGAAAGCGCCCCCCGCCAACGCCGCCGCCGCTGCGGGGCTGGACTTCGCGCCCGGCCTGCCGTGCGCGCCGCGGACCCTCATCGGCAAGGGCCACTTCCTGCTCTACCCCATCACGCAGCCGCTCGGCTTCTTGGTGCCGCAGGCCGCGCTCAAGGGCGGCGCGGGTCCCGAGCCCGCGCCCAAGGACGCGCCGCCCGCGCCCGCCGCTCCGCCCGCGCCGCCCGCCCAGGCCAGCTTCGGGGCCTTCCCGGGGCCCGGCGGCGCTCCGGACTCGGCCTTCGCGCGCCGCAGCCCTGACGCCGTCGCCTCCTCGGGGGCCCCGACCCTAGCGCCTTTTCAGGACGCGGCGGCGGCCGCGGCCGAGGGCGGCGGCAGGGACTGCGCAGACGCGGGGGCCGCCTGCCCAGCGGCCCCGCCGCCGCCACCGCTCGCGCTGTCGCCCGGGCCCGGCCCGCGGGCTCCCAGCCCCGCTGCGGAGCCGGCCGTTGGCGGGACCCCCGAATCGGGCGCCGCAGCCGGACCCAGCGCGCCGGATGGCGAGGAGGTGGACATGGACTGAGGGCGGCGGTGGGGCCGAGGGAGGCGCTCAGCCGGCCCCCGGCCGCTCGCTCAGGCTGCGACTCACACAGCGAAATCAGGTGATCGGCTTCGAAACACTGCTTTTTCCTCTTTTTTCCTGTTTCCTTCCTTTTATTTTTATTTTATTTTTTTAAAAAAAACGCTGTATCAATTCGGACTTAGGCAGCAACCCAGGACTGGGGGTGAGACCCTCCTCCTCTCAAGGAAGCAAAAAAAAAAAAAAAAAAAAAGGAAAAAGAAAAGAAAAAAATTCATACCCTTACAAAAACTCACAACAAGAATCCTCAGCCTTGTAAAATGCAAAAATGTCTAAAAATATTTATATATGTACCATTTTTGATAAATAAAGCTGGTCAAACGCAAGCTTTCGGGTCCACTTTTTTCCAATTTCCGAGTGCCCAGTCCGGCCCCTCCCCGCTCCATCTTCCAAGCCTCTCCCCGCGGGTGGGACGAGGCCCCTCACCTCCCCCGAGGTCCGCGCTTAATGCCTCCTTTTGTGTGCGTGTGTGTTTGTGTTTTCTGATTGAACAAATTTATGCATCCACAGCTCCCCTCTCCTG